>NW_009707321.1:0-43365 GCF_000703405.1 Apaloderma vittatum | reverse complement strand
CCCTCTCTTCTTGCCCCCCCGGGGCCCCCCCCCCTGCCTGCCATGTCCCCTCGCTCTCCCCATCACGTCTCCTTTCCCCTTTGCTTCCTGTGATAACACACACCTTAAGCTCACACAGTCAAAGCCACTTCACTCTCCTCAATACCCCTGAACACTGAGAGGATCCGTACCTCCCCGAGTTCCCCCCCAAAATCATCACCCAACCCTATCCTCACCCCACCTTCCTCTGTAGGACCTGCCTTCCCAGCCAGCCCCAAGAGCCACTGGGCCCCACAGACAGTCTGGGACCTGCATCCAGGACAGATCTCCTCCAGATAGTAAAGTCAAGACCCTTCATGATCCCTGAAAATTAACTGAAAAAAATTTCCAGTCTTCTGTACCTACAAACATAGGCTATTTTTCAATATTTACCTCTAAAAGCACTCATGCTTTCACACCTCTGTGTGATGTGTGAGATTCTGTGAGATGTAAGCAGCACTCTCGGCTATAATCTGCTTCAATTAAGGTATTTTTGTCTAATACTACTGTTTTGAATAACATACTCTTGTTTCTAACTGTAAAATCAACACTACTCTTTAAATCAAAGCCTGTGTGGCTGTTCATCAAGTTGGCGTGTTAAAACAGGATGCCAAATCACCTAGCTTGCCCATTAACACTACCTTTTGGCTCTCCTGGTAAACTTGAAGAATGAGACATCAATCAGAAAATGGAAGTGGTTACCAACTACTCAAAACACCAGCCATTTCTCTAATCTTAGTTCTCCTGGAACACTATTTCTTTACCTGCTGCACACATAGGCAGAACAGGTATTTTAACTTTAGTACTTTAGTGGAGGACTAATTCTAATCCACAAACTAGATAGAATGCACAGGTTACTGTTGAACTGAGACAGAGAAAAAAAACAACAATCATTCCAGAATTGTTCTGTGATGGAAGAATCAAGTAACAGCCTAGGAGTAACTCCTGTTTCTGTATTTCAATGTGCAAAGCATCACTCTAGCTACATCACGTCCAACTAAAGATGCCCAATTTAAGGTACTAATTAAAAAAGATATTAATATAAGATCCAATTGCATACTTTCTACTGCTTTGAGGCAAGAAGGATAATTAGTGGGTGATGGGATCAGGAAAAAACTCCACAGCAGGGCAAAGATCTCCTTATTGAGATCAGTCATCTCAAGTGCTATGCTTACTCCAGCATAAGACACCTCTACAACTTCAGGCACACCTCGTTTTAGACAGAATGTTCTCACCCAGGCCTGAGAGTATCAGAAAGAAAAAGGAAGGGAGGAAGCTATCACTGCAGCCTGTAAAAACAACAACAAAACTGGCAGCATTGGTTTCCCTGTTATCACTTAGTTGTCATTACATTATTTTCAAGAAGTAAGATTCTCTACGCTTAAAACGTCTTCACTTCTGCAATTTTAAAACTCTATTATAGATCATCATTCTTGGAACACTTATCTTCTCTAGATTATCTTTTCTAGGAATCTTCCTTTAATTACAATGATTCTAAACAATTTTTTCTGGAAGCTCAAGCCACTACAAGCAATAATGTTCAAGATGATAAATTTTAAAAGTACATCACAGAGTCTTCTATGAGAGCTATAAAAATGAGGCACTTCAGATGATCAGGTCATGGAATGATTTTGGTGTGGAAAACAAACTTGTATACTAAACCTGTAAACTTACATAACATTCAGTTAGGATTGAAATTTTGAAAATTATTTAAGTGCTTTACATGCCTAAGAGCAGAGGCCAGCTAACCATATACTACAAAGATTGAAAATATGTATCAGAAGTTTTTTCAGCATATATATTAGATGTGCAAATGTTTTACTAGAAAACATTTCACTGCCCAGGACGGATTTTGAAATGCAAAGGGAAGGAGTACTATTTCTGTAACAGATCATATGGAAAATCCCAGGAGGACCCTCAGAATAAACTGTTGCATTATGAAGTATTAATTAATGTAGAAGGCAGATTAAAAGCAAGCAAATGGTAGACTACAATTATTAGTGTAGTGTTAAACCTTACAAATTTGACAGATACAGCCACATTTCTTCGAGCACCCTAAAAATCCTCTCAAGATGACTAGACTCCTTGTCCTCGTTAGTAGTTCTAACATCAACACCTTTCACTTTTACGCTTTTCTCACATGAAGCAACTCAGGATGACATGCTACCAAGTGATCTCTTAAGTGCAACTTAAGAAACCCTCACTCTGGAACTTAGGGAGCTCTCACTGTTGGCCCTACCTTTGTAACCTCCCAATCAGTGCTTCTAGACAGTTAAATCTCCCTAAAGCATTTGCTAACTCAGCATTTTAAAAAATGCTATTAGCAAGCTCTTTAGATTATTGGAGGATTCAATAATGTATTTTGCTTTTTAAATTCTGTAACAGACGGCAGTAATAATTAGCAGTTATTTGCTGTTTTTTAGTAAAACAGAACAGATAGTCATTAATTTTTACTCTCTTGGTTGTTATAAAGCATTAGGAAGAAAAAATATGCAGTTTGCTTAACAATTTTGACAAAATTTGACAAAACTAAATACGCATAAACTAGCTGAAAACAGATATATGCTAAATGTTAGAGAAAGGCTTCTAAGTAATAGAGCTGGCAAGGCTGGAAAAGCCTTTCAATCAAAGTCGAAGAAACAAAAACCTTAGCAATTTAAAATTAATCTTCATTAGTCAATGAAGCAGAATATACAATGGACGTATGTGAAATGAAAGAAATAAGGCATTTTTCTGCTGCTGTTTTTCTGCAGCTGTGTTCTAGCTCTTCATATCTTAAGCAGCCCTAGAAATTCTACTGCCATGAACTTTGCCTTGTGCCTTGAATAAAAAGGCGGGAAAGCTGTAGCCTGCCCTAATGTTCTGCTCCCCACTGCCTTATCCTTTGTTCACATATTCTCCGTTAATAACCTGTAAAAGGAATTGCTTTAAGCTAACAGCTAAAGTCCCCCTGCATTAATAATTTTCTTTGCACATGGTTAGCAGTTCTGCCTTGCTCCTACCAAATATCTGACTGAGAACTAGGGAATTTTGCATAAATTAGAGGCGGGTTTTACTGTTTGTTGACTAAATCAGATGCTATCACACAGAATCAATACAAGTGCAATCTAATTTTACTGAATGAGGTTTTAATATTTTCCATGTTGTTTTATTGATGTTGATAAATAAATCTTTTGAGTCTCTGGATTTAAAAATACATACATGTACCATAAAGGGTGAAATCTTACTTTCTTCTGATGACCTGTATGGGGTATTGTAGCTCTAATAAAATTTGCCTGGGAGTAAAGTGAATATCAAATAAAGTTTCCAGAATTTGCTCCCCCCCTCCCCAACCTTCTGATATGCATTCTCTTGGTTTACATGCCTTAAAAATTCACAAATTCCTACTCACTGCTTGCTAAAGAAGAAACGGAAGTCTGAAGACTGTATAAACTACGGGTGCTAAAATGATTTTAATGAAAAAGACAATTTCTTATAAAACAAATGTTGCACACCACTAAAGAACATATGAAGAACTTCTATTTGGCTCTGTAATTATGCACTTTTGCATTAAGTTTGACTAAAAAAGAAAAACAATGAACATATACTGTCCTTACGTTGAATTTTAATATTTAAGAAAACAATGGTATATAATTTTTTAAATGAAAAATAATTTTTACCTGGTACAGGCTGTCTCTCATTCCATTCACTTGTGATTAAAACCTCTAGGATTTTTATGTGGTGTTCAGTATTATCAGAGCTGCAAGAGACGGATTAGGCAGTAAGAACTAGGAAAAATGCAAAAGTTTACATTAGAATTATTCAAAGAACATTGAAAAAATCTACAATAACGCCCTCCACTTTAGAAGTAAGGTCAGAAAATTCACTCAGTAAGCTTACTTTTATATATAACTAACCCATGTTCAGAGTACAAAATATAATAAAGATGACCCACGTACCTTGCTATCTGGAATTTAAAAAGCAGAGGGCTGAAAATTTCAGCCAGAGACCTTGCATTCAGGAGAGTTTTGCTGGAGGCTTGACAAACTCTGAGGAAATGTTTGAGCAAATACTGGAGTGTGAGCCAATACTGGGGAGGTATAGCTGGAGATCTGATGAGTTTCTTCAGCAACTGAGCATGTTCCTCTGTGCTCTGCACTTCTGCAAGCAAACAGATAAAAGGCTCTTGATATTAGCACAGGAACATTCAACAGATAAAATGAAACCACATATGACTTTTGAAACCACATACAACTTCTTTGGAAGCATCAATTTTAAAGGAAAAAAAAATCTGTCCTTTATTACTACCTTAAGACTACTTTCTTCTTTTGAAAAAAAAAAAAAAAAAAGAAGTGAAATGCTCAGGAAAGAGTAAAGAACAAATATTTAAAAGTCAAATGGAAACAGATATGCATTTTGGTAAAAACCACAATGTGTTCAGAGTGTACTGGTAGAAGTCTGTCTTGTGTTTAGTGTCACACATGATTGGGTAATTCTGAGATGCACTAGATAAGTCTCACAGGTGCTCTTCTAACTTTGAAGGTTACCAGCAACAATATCCTGCCCCGAGATGTGCAACAGAATACTTGGCCCACAAGCTGAAAGCCTATCAGCTGTACTTGTTTGAAATGACCACTGTAGATGATGAATCTTATATGCACGTAATTCTCACTTCATAATCTGCAACTCTCAACACACTGCAGAACACCATGACCTCTAATACATGTGCTTTGTCAGCACTGATAAAAAGTTAAAAATTAGCTTTCTGCATACAGATAAGTCCTTGATTTTTCCCCGAGTTCTTCTATAGTCATTTTAGTTACTAAAATGAACTGTGTTATCCCTTGAATTTTTCACTATGCTTACCTGAATAATGAATATCTAGATCTGAACTGAAACAGCTTTCATCAAAAACTGGTGAACGTGTATGTACTTTCTGAGATGCTGCCAGGCTGTACAGAATCCTCCCTGTTCCATGGGTGACAGCTGGACCACCCGATATTCAGAATCATTACAAAGGCTTTTTTGTCTGACATTTTAAATAATGTGATAATCGTACCTTGAGCTACAGAAATCATGTCACTGTAAACAGCTGCTGGAATTATGGGATTTGGCAGATCCAGGAGATACCTCTTCAGAGCATCAGATAAAGTGTGCACATCAAATGTCTCTAAATCCAACGAACAGGCATCTAAAGGAAAGAGCAACAAAGTTTTAGGCATTAGAAACAGGACAAAATACACAGGCTCATGATAGCAGGGCTTTATACCAAGACAAAACTGCTAACATACCTGGTTTATGGGAAACAACTCCTAAGAAAGTATGTAAGACACAAAGAAACATCTTTAAGATGAAGAACACGTAGTGCTCAACACCATGCCCAGGACTTTGGCATCTGATGAGCCAAATGGCTTCCACAGCTGTGTGTGGCCTTCTGTCATATACAGCACCAGGCTGAGCTCAGAATAACTGTAGTGACTTGATGCATGTTGGCAACATTATAGAACATCAGACTATTTTTAACAGATCTCTGTATTATCTGTAAATATTTAGTGTAAGAACTAAGTATTAATCAAATGCAGCTTCTCTACTGGTAGCTACTTCTATCATGACTACAAGTTTGATTAACAACTTGGGGCTCCAACTCTGTAAATATTTACGTGAGTGAGTCGAAACAAATATGCAGGTGCAGAACTGGGTGCTTGGCTTTTAATGCAGCTGTTAGGATTTATCTTGTAAAACCTGATACCCTTCCAGGATAGTCGTGACTTGAGTTAAGGTTTGTAACTGTCACATAAAGGACTGCTTGTTAGTGCTGGATCAAGGAATATCAGCACCAAAAATAAAAATAGGAAAACACAGAAATACTTAGTGAAAGCAAGACTAGTATCCCCCTTAAAAGATAGAAGCCTGGCACAATAAGATCCTAAATATTTACAGAAAGATCCACATTTGATACAAGAATTTAGAAGTATTAATGCTGACCAACTTTCTAGGCCAGCCAAGTCCCCTGTAAAATAACTGCTAAACTCATCTGGCCAGTTTAAACCAAATTCAACAGGGAAGCAGAGGAATCCAATACGCAGTATATTTACATGTACCACGGAAAAATGGGCCGCCAAGAGAGGGTAGTGAGAAACTTAGTGTTCCTATGCCTCCTGTGTGTTTTACCCCATGGAACTGTTGCAGTAATGAGCTCAATTCTTACCAGCCAACAAAAAATTTGCATGAAAAAAGACACTCTGAATGGCTCAGATGATAAAAAACTTGCAGTGTGTGTAAGAATTCTACAAGAGCAATTACGTGTCAGAGAGGCATAGTTTTCATTACTTTTACTGCTTACAGGATGTTTCTCATTTCACAAGCCAAGTTAAATCCTGGGTCTTTCAGTGTTGACCTTCTCTGAAGTATATCCCAAATGATTACAAAGAATACAGGAGTAAGAATAAACTTGTGATAATCTGCAACTCTTTGGGTGCAATGTCCTAAACAGAGCTGAACTCTTCCACCTGTCAAGCTGGCCAGATGCAAATCATCTTTGATTTTGGAGCTAGATAGCACTGTGCTGAAGCTAACAGGCAGTTATCCAATTAGTATGGAGAGTGTTTTAACCATAAGCAGAACAGCACACTAATGCAGTTCACAACTTTGAGGCCACTCAAAGCAGTGCATGATCACTGCAGCCTGCTAAGTCAAAGAGAGCAGGCGGAAAGGATGAGGTCTGTCTATATTCATGTATCCGAACACCCACTGCACTAGCTCTGCCCTGGAAGACTCTGATCCTATTAAAGAGAACTCAGAAAGATATGCAGTCACAAAAGGGTAAAGTCCTGTTTTCTTTTCTCAAACCTAATTACCTTTTAAATAAGAATGCATGTAAACCACAACTTCTTGATCTCAGGAGATAGATGAACCCTTCCTAAAAGTACACCTCGGTCAAGACACTGAATCCCTTTTAAGAGGTATGTTCGCAGTTGTGCCCTATAAAATGTGAATTTATCTGGACTCAAAAATATAACTACAATACTAAAAATATGACTTGAGCTGCTAGCACCATATGTGTATCTCCTCTCCCTTCTTGCACTCATATACTTCTTCATCTCCACCACAGTTAGCAGAGGACAGGATATGAAGGAGCAGACAACTCATAGTATCATCTCCTGCTCATTTTGGTAATATTTGCTATTACTAAAAATGAAGAGAGCTAATTCACAGTTCGAGTTTGTTTCTTTTGTCCGTTTCACAAAACAGCATGTACCCAGTTTCATTTTCTAGCCCTGGTATTTTTGTGCTCTTTATGCAAGTGGAAGCTCACACCCACACCACACCGCAGCTTGCAAAGGCGTGGTCAAGCACTCCTACAACAGCTCCTGCTCTCATTCCTCAAGAGAGTGTTGCCATGCTAGTATATTCTAGCCTAAACTAGAAATAAAAAGTTAAAAAAAAACCCCAAAGGTAATATATTTCAGGAAAGTTCAACAGGTATGCGGTGTTAATGGTGTAGCTGCATTTTAGTGTCCAAAATCTAAGAACTCAGCCTACTGCAGCAACATTAATTCAATTCTCTTGTTCCCTTTCAGCATCAAGTCCGCAGCACGCAGAGAATGTGCAGCTATTGCCTCCCCACCTACTGGACCAAAAAAATGCACACACAGAGACGTATGCAAACAAATGGCCATTTGTTTACAAAATAATAACCTGCAGTCTTACAGGAATAGTATCTTTATCTTGCTTCTGAGCAAAACACTTTTTCTTTCTCTGCACAGCCAGATTATCAGTCGTTGAACTAGCAAGTGATCAAGAAATTATAAAAATAATTATTCTTGGAAAAAAACACACAGCAGTTATGAAAAAAGACAACCTGTACAAGTGAAAAATACCTTTCACATTAACTATAAAAGTTAGAAACCTTTTTTGCTTACATTTGTCTTTATAGTATTTTACTATTCAGAACCAGCACATATGCATAAACTGAGCCAGCAAGCAAAAAAAAGAGGAACAGTCTGACCAGGAAAACTGTCTACTGCTTTATGAAAGAGAACTGTACTCACCACATTCAAGAATTTGTCTTAATTCTGCTGAGCTGCTCGAGCCTTGTGTTCCATACAAAGTTGAACAATCCAGACCTTCAAAACAAAATTGATGAGATACATGAATATTCCAGTGACTGTTACTATGACACAATAGACTTCTGTTTTCTTCAAATAAGTACTTACAGTATAAATTAGCAACATTCTCCTACCACCATCCACATGATGAAATGTGACTGCTTTTTAAGGCTGCAAGACACCTCTTTGTACAAACAAACTGCTGCGTCTGCAGAAAGAGCCCATCAAGGAAGATCAGAGATGCCAGCAGTCCCACATACTCTGTGCCATGGTCCATGGCCTGACCGTAGAAGGCCAGGACTAGGATACAAATTCACATACCCCATAGAAGAAAACAGCTTTCAGGAGCAAGATGGGAACCAGATTTTCCCTTGCAATCTACATGCCAGCTGGAAACACAAGGCCTTTCAGGTGGATAAGAAGTGAGCAAGGGTGAATCAGTCACTCCACAATGATGGGACAGGGATGTGACAAAAAGTTCTGACACATTCTATATTAGCTTTAAAGATTTCACTGAGACTTCTAAGTTGCAAGCATGCCTAACCTTTGCAACTTACACAGTCAGAGAGCCCCTTCTATGGAATAGGTAACACTTAGGTTACGTTTGACTATCTATAAAACCCATAACCTCACAGTGTATATAGGGGGTGAATGTCACATCACTGGTGTGAGAGAAAACGTTGGTATATGTCATATAATATGTCTCATAATCCATATAATAATACAATATTTGGCTGGTGTCTACTACAGGCCACCTGATCAAGGAGGATCTATTGATGAAGGCCTCTTACTATGGGAGGTTTCACACTCACAGACTCATCCTGCTGGGGGACGTTAACCACCCTGACATCTCCTGGAAAAGCAGCATAGTGAGCATAAGACTCCTGGAACGCACGGAGCATAACTTCTTAAGCCAGGTAAAAGACAGCCCTATCAGAGGCGATGCCATACTGGACCTGACAGTCACCAATGCAAGTGAGCTAACTGGTGACGTCAATACTGGTGGCAGCCGGGGCTCCAGTGATGATTCACTGATTGAGTTCACAGTCCTGAGGGGTATGGGTCAGGCAAAGAGGAAAGTCAGAAGCCTGAATTTTAGGAAAGCAAACTTCCAGCTGTTCAAGGAATTAGTCAGAAGGACTCCCTGAGTAACTGTCCTCAGGGACAAAGGAGCAGAACAGAGCCGGCAGATCTTTAAGGACACTTTTCAAAGAGCACAACAGCTCTCAATCCCCAGGTGTAGGAATTCAGGCAAGGAAGGGAAGAGACCAGCATGGCTGAGTTGAGACCTGCTGGTTAAACTAGAGGGGCAAGAGGTAACTGCACAGGCAGTGGAAGCAGGGACAGGTATCCTGGGAAGAGTATAGGGGCACTGCCCAAATGTGAGGGATGCGGTCAGGAAGGCCAAGGTGCAGCTGGAGCTGAACGTGGTAAGAGATGCAAAGAGTAATAAGAACTGCTCCTTACCTCACCAGGACAATGAAAATAACAAGACAGAAGAGGCCAGGAGGAAAGATATAGGGCAAAAGAGGCAAGACACGGTAGAAGAAAGGGGAAAGCCCCAAAAGGATGGAGAAACCAACATGGGAAAGCAGGAAAGCAAAAAACCATAAAAATAACACTAGCTAGACCAGCATATAGCAGCAATAAAGAACTGGCTCCTGAAGCATAAAAACTGGTCTTAGAATGTTTGGGGGGTTTTGTGCCTCACTTTGGGGAAAAAAAACAAATTACTCGTTTGGCTGTGTATCCAATTCAAAATTATTTCATTACTGTAACCAATTTAAAGCACTTATTGATTAGAAAAACGAAAGCAATACCAAACCGTTCTCCTTTACCTTTCAATAATACTTCTATTAGTCAAGTTATTAAACGTCATTTGAGGTAAGCTTTGGTTTTGCTCCTACAGTCTAAATGCCCTCTACTGAACAGAAACCGATGCAACAAGATTTAAATAAGTTTATTTCATATCTGTTAAGTAATGTGATGCATTAGCAGCTCCAGAAATGGGAGATGCCAGCTCTGGATCTGATTCTCCAGTTTTGGCTCACAAAAGTGACAAAACCCCTTAGCAGATTGTTCTTCAGCCCACCTTTCTTTTCAATTGTCTCCACTATCTTGATAAGTATTGGCGGAGCAACATCAGGAGGTGCAAACTGCTCTGTAAGATCTGGAAGTGAAAAAGCTGTAAGAGAAAAAGAAGAAAAATGAGCTCAGCTGCAGGTGAACACAACTTCTGTTTATGAAAGTCATGACTTACAATGCAACCAGTTTTCAATTAGAGAACAAACATCCCACTTGTCAGGCCCTAAATGAGAACACTCCATGGGTAATCAGAAAGCTGAATAAAAATTACAACACCTGCATTTTTATAGCATTTTCTTTTAGGGATGTACGTCATACAGTCCTAGACTCATTCTCCATATTGCAATACAAATTTGCAGTCTGTGGATGAGCATAAATACAATGAAAGGAAGAAAATAAAAAAAAATCTTTTGTTCTGAAGCACATATATCCAGTGGGCACCAGATGAGGGAGCTAAACACGCCACCATCAGGGAGTTGCTGATCCCTTTGGTAAAACAGACTTAGAAAGGCCTGAAACAGTGGTAGAAACAAGTATTTCACCCTCATACAAAAGTTGTTCGCTTTCAATTTTCAGTCATAGTACTATTAACAACACAGTTTTTTGAAGCAAGAATTTCCTTTTCCACAATGACTGGTTAAGAATAAATAGCAGTATAATTCAAAAGGGACATTTTGCAAATTCAAACAAACCTGCATACAGATTTTATACAAAGTCAGTTTTCATGCAACCCAGTTTCTTCACAGAGAGAACACACCGTATAAAGGAATGTTCTGGCTCTCTGATGTGAGGGATGATCTATCTCTAAATGTACTATTTTTGCCAAAAGAATAATTCAAAAGTTTTAGAGTGGTCCTGTTTAACTCTTGGAAGGCAAGAACATTTACATAAAGATATTACTAAGCTACTGCCAGAAACATCTGGCATAGTTTGATGGATTATGATTGATAAACAAAGCTTAATCACTGAAGTAAAAGTTGCCAGTTGCCTAGGCAATGGTCATCTCTGCCCAATTAAACTTACCACAGACAAACAGAGTGCAATTCTTAAACACACATGCACATGTGTCTGCATATGTGCATACATGTACGCATGTATTTCTAGAAAATTGAAATTGATCAAAACTATGAGAATAACCAAGTAGAAAAAGGAAAAAAAAAACAAACTACCACAATAGCAAAATATGAATAGATAGTTTTAATGAGAAAGTCTGAGATAGCACAAAAATTAAATATACCAAAACTGAGAAAGAAAAAGCTGACAAATTTGGCTGAGAATTCCTCCTATTTTGGAAGCAACAATTACATAACTTTCTAAAAATGCAAACAATTTAGAAGTCTTAAGACAGCAAGGAAGGTACAGAAGAAGTCTGGAAGTGCAAAAAACTGAGGAGAGAAATGAAAGATTATAAACAATAATTATTTATGACCTAGTAATGGAATTGGAGCATACTGGGACACTGAGACATGTCGCTTGCAGAAAGAAGCAAAATGATGGCATGATAATGATGGCATACTTTCCAGACCATTCATAACTGAAAAGGACATTAGAAAAACGTCTGTTAGTCATAACAGTTTAACTTAGGAGGCCCAGAAAATGAGCATTCATGAGTCCCAAAAGAGTTGCCTAAGCAGATTTCTGGCCTGCTGCTGATACTTTTTAACGATTCGTGGAAACTCAGAGCAATTTGTGAGGATCAAAAGAGTTCTAATGCCCTATCTACACTCTGAAGGGACAAGTAAGATGGCTACATGCTAGTTACACTATCAGTCCTGGGCAAAATAAAGGAAAACCTGACACTAGACTCATGTGATGAAGCAATAAAAGACAGCACTGCACATAAGGATTGTGTGCATAGCTTTTTAGAAGATAGGTTCTGTTAAAAACCACACTACTTCCTTCCTTGGCGGCATCTTACTTAGCTGAAAAATGCAAAGGAGTAGACACAATAAACTCTAAAAGTTTTGCCAGATAGTTGACTTAGTGTAACACTGTGATGAAAAGCTAAACTCAAAGAAAGCATATGTTATATAGAGTAGCTGACTAGTAGATCTCCAAACATAGCTACTAATTCAGAGCAAGCTATTCAGGAAAGAAATGGACTTTTCATCTCTTTACATCTTTAAACCACTTCCAGGTTCCATCTGGAACACCTTTTTTAGTTTAACATCATATCTGCTTTATCAAATACAAGTTGAGCTCAAATAGAAGATCCTGCAATCCATGCAGCCTCTGCTGAGACATGGTGAAATACAGACCATTTGATCTGTAATATTCAGATCAAAAAGTTCCTTTCAACTACAAACTATGAATCTATCTCATGATGAGACAAAACTATTGAAAAAATAAATGAAAGATCAGATCAGAGCCATATCAAAGGGTATGCTATGAAAATACTCAAACTATGAGATACCAATAGACTTACACGATGCCAAGGGCATAAAATGCATCCATTATGTGGTAGCAGAGGAAGAAGAGGTTTTAAAAACAGAGTCAACATATTTTTACTTATGAAATGAACCTTCTGCCCCTTCGGTAGCTAGTAATATTAAGTACCTCTCTTCCTCTTGCATAACAGCAATGAAATTGCACCATCACTGAACAAAGATGCTCATCTCAATTCCAGCTGGAGGCAGCATGTAGTAACAGTCAACAGTCTAAACTGAAACCGAGGAAAGAAAGGAGAGATAAAGAAAGAGAAATAGTGACAAAGGACAGAAGTCAAACTTGACAGTCATTTGAAACTGCAGGTGACAACTCAGCAGTTCAGGGATGGTCCACAAAGGCTAAGGAGCAGCAGAGATAACCATTCTTTCTCACAATAACCAAGCTGTGCCTTGGAACGATGGCAAGAGATACACTCCAAATACCTATCAACAAGGCATATTTAGAAAAATAGTTCAATTTCCCACTAGATTTAGATTTTTTTACATGAGGGATGGAGTCAAAGCAAAGCAAAATGGAGAACCCAATGTGAGAGGAAGACTAGTGCATAGGAAGAAGCCTTTGCAGTGTGAAGACAGATACCACAGGAAAGGTTTTCTGCAGGGGACATAAGGAATGGGGAGGATGTAGACCTTACCCAAATTACCAGAATCTGCAACCTAACTGACACTCCATGCTTTTCATCTACATTTTAAGCAGGATCTTAGTTTTTAAAATAGGTTTGTATCATATTCTGTTACTGAATCTCTTTGATATATTCTTGGATCAATAAAATTCTTAGTGAAAGAAACAAAGCTTTGGATGCTATGAATATTTACCTTTATATTTATGCAAAAAATCTATATGCCTACAGAACTTCTGCATGTGAAGCAAATTATCACATTGGTTGAAAGGAAAGATTTCCAGCACTCCACTACCCTGAAATATAAAATTGGACTAAAGTTTTAGGAGAGAGACTACTTTTGATGTCTCTTCCTCTCTATATTCCATTCCTTTTCTTCAAAACTGGAAACTTCTATCTACCGAAAACATTGCTTTTAGATATGAAGAGAGACTTTAAGATAATAACAATTTATACATAAACTGTAAAATATTTCTCTATTTGACTGAAACTCAGGTTATTCATCTGTCTTAATACTAAGCACTCACTGGTGAGTGTGCTGTATAGCAAAAAACCACACAAATGCACCCAATGGCAGTTACAAAACCTGCAGTTACCTTCAATGTAGCAATGACAGAAAAATACATCTGACACAGTTATAGTGTGCAGCAACATTGAAAAAGAGCATTCACTTCATTGGCATGTAGGAGATGGCATTAACAAATTAAAATCACTTCCCACCTGTTCTAGGATTTCCTACTCATTGTGCCATTTCCAATACAATTAACTCATAGCATCATACTGATTGTACTTTAAACCTCCCAACTTTTGCTCAAAATAGGAAATTACGTTCATTTAAAGATGAAAGGCCTCACAAAACACACATCTGCCAGGAAAAAAAAAAAGAAAAAAAAAGACTTAACAGCTTTGTAGAACTGAGGCCAATTTATAACACTCACACAGAAGACAGCCTAATTTTGGAACAGTGCCCTTCAATTTCAAAATCCTGAAAGGAAACAGCAGAGCCTAAACTGAAGAAAACTACTAATTTTGGAACAAAAAAAAAATTGACTTTCAGAGCCAGAAAACAATGTATCCTTAAAAAAGTCTTTATACTGGATTAGGTGTTCAGAAGAAAACTCAGCATGCATATTAAGATATACAGAGAGAGAAACAAAAACTTTTCAGATGATCAGTTTCAGTAAAAGAGAAGTGAACAAAGGCTTGCATGCAACCTGCATTTAGTACCTGATTTCAAAATTATCTTTGGCTTTGAAGCATGCTGAAGCACAGCACACAGGCTTGGAGAACCGAATCCACTCTTAAGAATCTGAGCAACTTTGTAGATGCCTTTGCTACAATCCAGTATCGGTTTTTCACTTAAAGCAATCATTTCTCCCCCGAATTCCTGCGTGTTTTGTTTTAAAAAAAAATTTCCAGTGTCCAAAATACTAGGGTTCTGAAAAGCTGTCAGACAGTTTCCATGTCTTCTCTCTAGTCACAAGTCTGGTAGTGGGTCTCCAGATAGTAAGAAAGCTTTTGATGACACATGATAAAAGCTGGATTTTCCACTAGCTCTATTTTTACCTTGCCGCAGTGAGAACCAATGAGATGAAACACAAGCCAGGGTTCACTCCAAGCTCTCTCCTCTCCCTGATACAAGCAGGTCTGAACAGCTCTAAGGCAATGGCAATGTGTGGGAGATGAGAGCATACCTTACGTTCAAGGGTTGCCAACACAGCTACAAAGTGCAAGATGAAACCAGCACACAGCTGCACCTTTTGGAAGGGTTGCCCATAAAAAGAGATACTTTAGAGTTAGTACCTGGCAATGACAAATGGAAATTTAAAGATGGAATTTGGCTTCAGAAGTTCCTGAGCCAAATCTTTGATTGCTGCTAGAAGAATGAAAATTAATATAAAAAGAAAGTGAATATAACTTAAAATGCAATGATGCACACCATGGAAAAGAGCTTAATTTCCAGGTATTTTACAGGAACTATAGACTAACATTACTTGAATTTTATCTTTGAGTCGAGACTACTCCATGCATGTTCTTTTTTCAGAAATGGCATGTAAGTTTGTGCATACATATTGCATTAGATGAACACACAGAAGTATAATAGTTCAGAGGTTTGGTCTTCAGATGATCATAACTGGCTTATGTGCATGTACATACACTATGAGTGGAACTGTATCCACTAACATTGTAAATTATCCATTCACAGATTTGCATATATCTTTGTCTGAAAACCCAGTATGTCAAACGTGAATGGTTTGACCAGTACTGAAGTTAACTATAATAAACATAAGCATATTAATTAATGCAGAAGAAGGTAAGGGTAATTGCCAAGCAAGCTGTGATAATGCCTCCAACAAGATTAGCCAGCAAACTGTAAAGAAACAATGGCTGACCAAGCACCTAAAATACCAGTGGCATAATACATGACATGTTGAGGACAATGGAAGGTTTTCCATGAAGTTCAGCATCTATGCTTGCTCTTGAAAACTCTGGGAAATGTGGGAGCTTACTTTCCTGACTGAAATGCTGTTATTTCAGCAGTTATGTACTCTATGGGAAATGGAAATAAAAAAATGTTCCACTATTATAACTCATCTTCCTTGAAATCAAACATGAATTTCAGTAAGGATCCATAATGGCTGAATTTAATCACTTGTCAGCATGCAACGTCAGATCCAAGTGGAAACTGGAAAGGAGGACAGTTTGAGATGCCTGTATAGCCTTTAAGGCACTGGTATGAACTGAGGCAGTCGTGCGTACTCTCCTGTGCTGACTGCTAGTGACTGCCCAAGCAGGGCTAACAGTGCTTCAGGAGGCTGCACTGAGAACATCCAAAAGCCATGCCTGGTGAAACACAGGTTGAAATTCTGTGACACCAGGCGATGCCTCTGCAGGGGTGACAGCACTGAAGTGGCAGCTGGTCCAGATGCAGAAGCTCCAGGCACCACGGCCTCCCCAGCACCTAGTTCCATCAGCTGGGGAAGAAGGGCCACAGTAGCCTCACAGCCCATCAGAGTGTGAAACAACTCTTATCGAGACAAACCTCCTAACTTTTAGTGAGAAGGCATTTCATCATCTGTTATCTTCTTCTCTATAGTCTTAAGAAGCAGTAAGTTCCTGCAGAAACTTTGAGAAGAACAGTAGGAGAGATCAGAAACCCCCTAAACCTCATGGGGAAAGTTTCCACAGAGAGATCTACATTCTGCGTTCAATGCCAGACCAATGGTATTGCAAAATAAACACCAGGGAGAAATTCACTCTGAGATTTGAGGACCACAATCTTGTCTTGGTATTTGTATTTTTAGAGAGTCTAATGGCATTTACCAAAAGAACAGGCAAATTAGTGTTCAGAACTGCCCAACTGCTATCACCAAAAGGAGGAAAGAGAAGAAAGTGAGAGAAAAGACAAAGAAGTTGATGTCACTGCATGTCTTAGATAAATGAGGGACTGCAATAGATACTAAATTCAGCTGCAACTGGTGGAAGAGAAAAATACTATTCCCTAGACCCTACTGACCCAGGATGATTTAGTTTGGCTATAGGTAAACTCTCCTAGAGGCTGAAAGCATCACCAAAAATGGCAGGAGGAAGAGTTTTCAGAGCTCAAACACCTTCACCGGTACCAGCTCCATTACAAAGATTTTAAAAGACAACACTAGTCATGGAAAAATATTAAAGAGATTTAAAGTTCAGTGAATTTCACACATCGTTATAAGTGGCTTAATGAGTCTGTCTACTATTACTTGCCTTATTTTTATCAGATGTCGTCAATCAGGCAGAGTGTGGTCTCAGAATACCACAGAATCACTGGCAACCAAAGGAGACTAGATCTGGGAGAAATGCAGAGGTATGAAGACTATTCCAGCACTGGAAAAAGGAATGCTCTGACCCCCTAACACTATCAGCCTGCAGTCTCACAAGTAGCCTATTTGTATAGAGGCAAAAAAACACCCGTGAGTCAAGATTTATTGTGATATGAGTGACCCCAGAGCTATGAAAAGGAACAGGAAAATGATGCCTGCTGATGACTTTACATGACTGCACCTGGGAAGCTGGATGGAAGTATCATCAAGTCCAAAAACGTTAGACACTATATGGCCAGCACAGTCTACTTCTTCTATCAGGCAGTAGGTATTGGATATGAATCAGAGGACAAAATGACATCATTCAGATGTTCTCTCTTAATAGTACACTGAAGATTTTGGCCACAGAAGGAAGTACAGGTCTGTATAGAAAAATGGTTTATCGCATAAGCCATTGCTCCACTTTTTCCTTCATCTTCAATAGATAAGCACCTGAATAAAGCAGAACGCCCTTCCTAGGGCATCTCAGTGACAACATTTAAACCTCACAGATAAACAATACTCTGTTAATACACTTCTGGAATTCAAATAGCTTTTTAAAGCACCCATGTTTCTGCTGTCATCCTACATCAGTAATATAGATTGACAAGAAGTTTTCTAAGGTGCTTATTCCAAAGATGACAAACATGGGCATTCCCTCCAGCATGACCTTCTGAACTCCAGTCAGCCCCAAAAGCAAATCCAGCACCTCAAGAATACTCTGCATGAGGTAGGTACTGATAATATCACCTATGAACTTGAAAAAGGGCATTTCAAAATGACTTCTGTAGAAAAATACACACAACTTTTTATAATGTAAGTGTCACTTTAGAGAATAAGACCAGGCAGTCATTTTTGCAGGAGGACAATTATATGTGTATTATAACTGAGCCATTTAATAGTCCAACCTAGAGAATCTAGGAAGTCTGGAAAAAACCCCTGCATGTTAGTACATTTTATCCTAGCTATACATAATATGTCAAAAAGGACATTGTTGCGTGTACAAATCAACGCTGTAACTGAGATAAATACTTTGCCTAGATACTTTGCAGGACTATCAGAACGTATACACAAGTAAAATATATACAAGTAACAATCTGTTTGATAAAATACATGTGCTTGGTGATTATGTAGAAGGTTTGGTGGGCCAGGAGAACTAGTTCCTGTCTTCATCCCCATTTATAAAATTACACCAGCTGCACTCTCAGGGCTAAAAAGACTAAGTGCCAGCTATGGGAACAGATATAAAACAAGCCCAGGCAAATACAGATTAGTGCAAGAAAATAATCTATAAATAATAGATGGCAGAACTAGACAGAAGAAAGCGTTGATATAGAAAGTCATACTTTCTAACATACCAATTCTCCCAAAAGAAATCTGGAGTCTCTTTACCCCTCTCTGACACAAAAATGAATGCTTGTCATAGAACTACTGCCTTAATCGACAAATGATTCCTCTAAGACAAAACGAAATGAAAGTGCAGAGAGAAAGACAAAAAAAAAAAAAAAGATGGTGCCTGGCTTGAGGAAAGTTTCACTACACAAATAGGCAGAAAAAATTAAAAAAACCAAGCAACACATTATAGAGTGTTATACTCCTTTATAATAATTTAATACTTTTAATAGTGGCTGCTAATCATGTTTCACATTTATTAATTTAATGTTTCATAAAGCCCTATTTCAATCATCTGTTGAAAAGGAAGTGATACTGTCTGTACCAGGAAGGAATTCTGTACATAATATTCTATCAGATTAAACCTCAGCAACTTTAAGAATTATGAGCTGTCAGCCACTTTTCTCATCTGCTACAGAATATACTTCTTAGAAATAGGAGCTATAAATAAGACAACAGATGTTCTTTGTTGGCTTCAACTGAAGCACACATAATTTTTTAAAAGCAGGCTGCAGTTAAGGCTGTTGTAAAGACAGTATTCTGGTTCCCTCTATGGGTGATCTTTTGCAGTACTACTTTTCAAACTAGAACTGAATTTAGGACTTGAAATAGCTGCAGTTCTTCACAACTGGTATTAACATAAGAGAAACGAGCAGCCCTGTTCTGAAGAAAAATTGCAAGGCTTACGAAAAAAATATTAACTAAATTCAGTATTCTGGCACACAATACAATGTATTGTAATGCCATACATAATGCATAAACCGTTTTGCAAAAGAACCCCTTGCTCCAAAACCCAAGGAAGAGAAGGAAAAAACCACTTGCTTATTCAACTGTTCTTTCAAAGAGCTCTGAGATAAGCAAAAATAAGAAATAAACAAGACTGCAGCAAAAGATGCCTTTCTGCATCTAAGTAGAGGAGCAATCTCAATAAGCTGAGGAGCACAAAGTGGGCCCAGGGCAGACACCGCTGGAGCTGAAGCCCAGGCAGGCTGCCACCAGGGCTTCGATAGCTGTGGGTCTCTGGGAGAGATGTGCCTCGCCTCCTTCCCATGGTCTCAAGCATGGAGTATGGCTGTAGGCTTCCCATGATTTTCTCAGGGCTGGCGGCCTGGTGTGTAATTCCCTTTCGCCCCTCATTCCCAGGGATCGCCCCAGGCCCTGTGTGAAGTGCAGGAGCACAGCAGGTAGCAGTGTTCTCACACTCACTAAAAGCTAACCAGAATGAACCAGCATGTTCCACAGAGCGTGATTCTGAGGACAGAGAACAGAAATATTTTAACACCTATTTTTCATGTTTGGTGATGTTCGCAGGTTCCTTGCCAGCGGTTTTCAGTCAGAAAGATATTATCAGATAAGAGCTAAATCGTGGTGTATGTACCAAGTTACTATATCCCACAAACAAAGAGATGATAACAGAGATGATGGTAAGGGCGGGACAAGACTGGGTCAGTCAAGAAGCTGAACCCAGTTAAGTACAAAGCATTGTCTTTTTTGTTAAGAGAGGCTTGTTGTATTTCCTCCTTCAGGACTTCTGCTCCAGGGCTACAAAAAAGCTGAGCTCTGCAAGAATTTGAGTAGTTCTGCCCAATTCCCCTCAGAAATACTAACTGGCAATAAAAAACTTGCCATTCCAGCTTCTGGCAGCAGTTCGACATGAAACCATATATGATATCAAGAAGGAAAATATATTGCACTGAATATTCAAGTGTAGTGTGGCTAGCACAGGTGTGAGGACACACAGCATGTCCCACTGGCAGCTGCATCTTGTGACCTACTTATCAGGTTCCCAGTGCAACCTTCAGGGTTATTGCTGTCATTAAACATCCAGATTGCAGTAGTACCTAGAAGCCCTTATCAGAATCAGAAAAAACTTCTGATGGTTCTCTACAAACAAAACTTCCCTTACTGATCTTATGGTTAACTAACCAATCTCTTAGAATTGATGCCAGCTGTCTTCCCACAAACTCTGCTTCATCTTTCCCAAGGATATTAAAGCCATGATATTCTATTAACTTCTGCAGTCTAGACTTCTTTTTTTTTAAAGGCACAGTGAAACTTTAGTAAAAGCATAATTAAAGAGACTAGTGTAAATCAATACATTTACATGGTATTTTACTAGTCACTTTACAAGCAGCAAAGCTCCCTCTGTCTGATGCCTGCTATACTACACAGACACATAAACAAAATTGCATTAAAGGAGCATCAAGACCATAAGGCCAAGCACTCAAGACAACAAGGAATTAAAGCTGCATGGGCAATTTCAGTTATTGCTTTTGTTTCTTTCCACAGAGCATTTTCCCACTGAAATTACCCTGCCCATTTCAGCATACAAAGCTTTGTACTCTCAAGGGATAGAACACAGCTGAAGAGCTGAGGCATTTATTACTTGTACACGGTCATTCAATAGGTTCATAGTCTCCTGTTTACTTTCCTCTTCAAACGTGACCTTTCTATCTTCTCCTTGCAACGCAGCTTCCCATACAAGAATAATTTGCTCCACAACTTGTTCTCAAGTTCCTCGTACCAAGTGGGGAAGGAAATACATACTTGTTTGTTCCTGAAACCTTTGCCACATGAGAGAGAGCTGCCTATCTTTTAAGGTGAGGAATGCTGGGGTCCATCTTTTGAAAATTTTCATTCTGGACAGCCAGTGGAGAGACGATTTCAATGACCTCCATCAGGTAAAACTTCACAGGTGGAGTGAGTTCCTGTGCTGGAACAGTTTTTACTAAAAAGCAGTGACATGTAGTTTCTTCTGAATAGATCAGCACAAACCTACCAAGATTATTAACCTCAGCTCCCTTTCCACATAACCACGGTGAAGGTTCTTAATGGTGCTGCAGCAGCATCTGCTCTTTGTAGTTGAGACAGAACTGCTGGATGGACATTCACTGTGAGTCACTGGACATGCTGAAACTCTTGTCCCACCTGTAAAGGATCCCTGTTCCTTACTGCTGTTTCCTTTTTCTTTGGTACTGTGAAGCTGTTTCTCATACAAGGCCACCACTGGTTTGTGATAATAACTCTGAGAAGTGTATTTTAAAGCATTTTATTTTTATCCAGTAATCAGAATACATAAAAATTCAGGGCAATATGTTGTTTTGCTATGAAACAAGTATTTTGG
Source organism: Apaloderma vittatum (assembly GCF_000703405.1). Taxonomy (NCBI): domain Eukaryota; kingdom Metazoa; phylum Chordata; class Aves; order Trogoniformes; family Trogonidae; genus Apaloderma; species Apaloderma vittatum. The sequence continues at coordinate 21,750 of NW_009707321.1, read as the reverse complement.
TTTGCTACTTTTTTGCTGTGGAAGAACTAACAGGGTAAAATATGCCAAGAAATCCCCCCTCAAACTACCCGCAGGCAAGATATTTAGAGGAAAGAATAAGCTCTTCACTACTGTATGCAAAAGATAATGTGAATTACTGTGCTTGAGAAGTCAAGTTGTTTAGATCTTGAAGATTTACATAAAAGTACTGGCAGAAGCTGCTGACAGATAAAAGCCAAAACAGCTCCTTCATCTTTTGGGAATTATGGGAAACACTTGAAAGTACACAGAATGTTAAAAATAATGAGTGCATAGCAGTCACCCAGGAAAAAAAATGCAAACAATGGCAACAGCAATCCAGTGTCAGAAGGACTTTTAAAAAGTAATGTATTTCAGATAAGGCCCTTTTTCCTGCTAGAAGAAAAAGGAAAAAGGAAAAAGGAAAAAGGAAAAAGGAAAAAGGAAAAAGGAAAAAGGAAAAAGGAAAAAGGAAAAAGGAAAAAGGAAAAAGGAAAAAAAAGAAAAAGGAAAAAGAAAAAAAAAAAAGGAAAAAGGAAAAAGGAAAAAGGAAAAAGGAAAAAGGAAAAAGGAAAAAGGAAAAAGGAAAAAGGAAAAAGGAAAAAGGAAAAAGGAAAAAGGAAAAAGGAAAAAGGAAAAAGGAAAAAGGAAAAGAAAAAGAAAAAGAAAAAAGAAAAAGAAAAAAGAAAAAGAAAAAAGAAAAAGAAAAAAGAAAAAAGAAAAAGAAAAAAGAAAAAGAAAAAAAAAGAAAAAAGAAAAAAGAAAAAGAAAAAAGAAAAAGAAAAAAAAGAAAGCTTAGGGCTGTAGCTATAGCAACAGAAAGACAATAATGCTGAAAGGCAATCTTCTAGAAAGTAAAACTAGGTTAATCCTTACAGCCATTAAACCATGGGCTGATTTGACATAGATATAGAAACAAAAACATTATTAGGAAATTACTGAACTGAATCTACAGACAGTTAATCCCACCATTGTCTTTAATTTCAGATGAAGAAGAAAACTCTAAGTCTGTATGTAATAAGATTTTTTTGACCCATATCATACACCTGTTGAGATTTCTCTGCGTAGCAATGCCAGTATTGATTTCTCATGCCAATGTATTTCACATTAACAAAATGCGATACAAAACGGACATCATGGAATACGAATTACACGTACTTAATGCAGGAACTTAAAGACCTCTCTTTCATAAGCCATTGTTCACATTCCATTGCTGAAGTATCTTTAATTTAGACCTTAGCAATTAAAGCAGTGAATGAATTCCATGGACCTTTACAAAACATTCAAGGTCTCAACCAGCTGGCTAACTGCAACTGTACAAAGACTTTCATTTGTGTACTGTCTCGCACACTGCGTTGCAGAAATTCATGTAGTGCAAAATCTGTTTATAGGAAGTGTAAGAAAAATAATTCAAAATAACAACCAAGATAGTGCTAATGAAGAGCTAGCATAAATACCTGGCTGTGTTTTCACATCACTGTCTGCAAACCAAAGATTAACTGAAGTCAGGGTAAGAAGGTATGGAATGGGATTTCAGTCTGCCTTGGGAGTACTCATTTGCAAAGAGACTAAAAGCAAGAGGCAAACCCTCTCTTTAAGAAAACCCAAGCATAATTCTGAACACTTCAACTTGGAGAAGTCATTCTGCAATCTCCATGCAATCCTACAGTGTTGAAGAGTTTCTTGAGGTCTAAACCAAAGAAAAATGTGTCCCTCTTGAAAAACAAGCAGTGTGTTGTGAGGGAGTGGAACTGAGCAAAAGAGGCTGAAATAACCGCAAAGAAACATTTTGTAAGTGGTCTTGGAAAGCTTAAATTGCAGCGGAGCTAGACAAACTAAAAAAAAACCAACACCACAACCATTCACATCTGGTTAAGAACTGACAACATGTTCCCTGTGATTTTTAATTTGTGTGGATCAAATGCAAGCTGCTCTTTCGGGGAAGAATTTGGGGAGGCAGAAGCTCTTTTTATGTCCTGTGCAAAGACTCAAGAGGTGAGCAAAAAGCACTCTGACCTGCTGTTTCCTTCCTTGCCTCTGCCATCAGGCAGCTGCCCTACACTTGCCTACTGCAGCACAGGTGAATGTGCTTGTGGACATTCTCCGACTTCCCTGTAGGAAATTAATGTGGAGCAGTACTGATGCTCAAGCTGACTGCCTCTGAACCTAGGCGAGCACTCAGTGTATAAATAAGCATGCAAAGAAATACTCATCTGTTGAATATTTAAGTGCTGCAAGAGTACAGAGCTCATACGGGTCACACAAACACAAAACCCAAACAGCTTTTTCACCATCCTGCTCCTGCCAAGAAAGTTAGCCAGTCTTCTAATTAACTCATCCATATCTGATAAATATAATCAAACTATCTGACTATACATCTACTTCTATTTCCACACATGCATAGAGCTTAAAGCTACAATCACTCAGTTGTTTCAGAATGTTGATTACAGGATGCAAAAAAGGGATAAAAATGTGTCCCTGACTTGCACAAGATGCGATCGAACATGTGAAAAGGTCTTCCAGCTATGATTCACTGAGAAATGGGTGGAGGTTTGTGAGGCTGAAAGGCTGCTGGCTGGAAGAAATAAGTCTTCTTCCATACTGGCCAGAGAGGACTGGCTATTGGCTGCTATTCTGTCAAAAAGCCAAGTATATCCTGGTTCTTTTTGTACTATCCTACAGGGAAGAAAAAGAAACCAAACACCAAAAACTTCAAATTTTTTCTTTTTTCTTACATGTCTTTTTTTTGTTACTGTGCTCCAGTTACCTTTCTTTGACCCTACTAGACAGGAACACCTCTTTGTCACTTCATTTTACCTCTTCAAATGGATGTATTTATTTACCTATTTAAATGTGGGCCATGCCAAGAAGGGAAAGGATATCTCACTTGACTCTCAGATGGTGAATCCTTCCAAAAAACCCAGATCCATGTCAAGAACAGAAGGAAGAAAAATGCATTCATTTTAAACTGACCTGAATTTCCTAACAAGTTTATGACTCCATGTTTTTAAGTGAGGTTCACAGGAACTGCCTGCTACCCCAAAACCAGCATCTTTTCACTTATCTCTCCATCTAATTTTACCATTCCAAACTTGTGCATGAAGCTGAAGATATTTGTGTTCTAATTAGCTCAGCTGTGGTATCTTCAGGAAACTTTACTGAGGCTTTTGTAAGCTAAAGCTCCTCAAAAAAGTAGATGGAGCAGTGAGAAAAATAAGCATGGATTTAAGATTTCTGACAGGCTGCAAACAGATGACAAAATCATACTTAACATGATAGAAAACTGTAATTTCCAGAACATTAAATTCATAATGAAATGAGACAACTTCACACTTTTACTTCTGCATAGCTATCAACTTGAGTCCAATAGAACAAACTGGAACCACATTTAAGTCTATTTTTAACGCCTAGCTTTCTGGCTTCCCCATTCCTTCTGCACATTTTATGTTCTCTCTCTCAGCATTTGGTTTTTCTCCTTCAGGCATTCTGCAGTCCTGCCAGCCAAAGAGCTTTGCTTTTAATAAGTAGATCTGCCAACTTAAACACCAGTATCCTAAGGCAATCAAATAATGAAACACACATGTATGTGCTTGCACGTAATCTGTCAACTGCCTCTCTAGCCCACCACAAATGATTTTTGTAATTCAGGGTTTTCAAACGAGCATGCATTCATACAGTCTCAGTTTTCAAAGTTCAAGTGCCACAGTTCTTCAGCGCCCTGTGTCTTGTTTGTACATACAAACTCAATGACCCTGAAATTTCCATATCAGTACTGAGAAGATATGAAATATGAAAAACCTAAAAACCAAAGGCTGCAAAGACAACATCATAGGGAATAAGTGTATCTTTCAATTTCTCCAACTTGGCATAGAGATTTGCTGCAAGACAGCAGATTCCTCCATGGCAGAACACTCTTCAGATTCTTCTAGTGAGTTTGGGAAGTTAATAAACAACCATTCCAGGTGTCAAGAGTATTTTTCATACCTCCCTGACTACTCACTTATCAACCACACTGATGCCGACTTGATTTCCGCATCCCAAACTAGTTATTTCCCAAAAGGGAAATCTAATGCATGATGCTAGTTACAATGTAACACAGGAAAAACTTGGTCACACTAGGATTAAATTGCACTGCCACACCTCTTGATCAATTATGGTTGCAGTTTACATGCAGAATTTAAAGACGGTATGGCAGAATAAAGATGGTAGAAAAAGCATCTTTCAAGCAAGCAACTTACTTATTGGTATTAGAAAACTAAGTTTCAAGGACTGTAATTTACTACAGAACGTCATTATTTGCAGAAATTCCTGTGTTGTGTATCACAACTATGATACAGTGAAAAAAGGCAAAACTGCTAGAGCTACAACATAAGAACATAAAGCAAAAGGTACTTAAAATGTGCACGTCCCTGAAATGTATTTCTATTGTGAGACACACTTTACACATACACCAAGGTACTGAAAACTTAAAAGCTTGAATTCTCAGAACTGGGAAACAAGATAACACTAAATTATGTTGCCACATCCGCTGAATCTGTGCAATCACATTCTAATAATTCTTTTGCTTTTGATGCTTATATTTGGATTCCAGCTGGGAAGGCTGGATGATCCAGGCAGAGGCATGCCAGGAAGATCTGCTCTGCAAGGAGTTGTCTTGGACACCCAGGACTCAGTAACTGAGGCCAGCCATGAAGGGAGCAGATGGTCCTCGCTCCTTGTGACAAATAAAGCCTTACACTGCCAAACTTAATGCATCTCTGGCTCCTGATCTTAGTTATCTCAATGAACATTTAAGTGCAAGAGATAAGAGTTCTTTAAGCTAAGAATTCTGTCCCCAGATTCAGCTTTTTTTTGAAGTGTTTTTCCAAATGACGTTCCTACACAGAGATTAACCTTCAACTGTCTCAACACAATATTTATTTTCTTTAAAATTATCTCTTTGGCCTACCTCATTCCTCACAGGAATCGTATCACTTTTGCTCACAACAGTGTCCTGAGGATGACTTAATATTTGAGAATAAGAAGCTCTGTGAAGCTGTTATCAGCCGCATAACTGGAAAGACCAGAAGAAGCAATGAAAAAACCTGTTTCCAGACAGAAAACTGAATGCTGTGAAGAAAAGGTGGCGTAAGACCACAAACTAAACAACAAGAATGAAGCAATTCTCATTGAGAGAAGACCTTGACAAGGAACTGGGCCAGGATAAGCAGGAGAAGGGGTCAGGCAACTATGCAACTAGAAACAGTTATCAGAGGCATCCACTACAAGAAGCTGTAACTACATGTATGAACTCAAGTTTTAGATGCACAGCTTTGCAGTTTTAACAACAGCCTCGTACTATAGTGTCTAATTTGCCATATATATGCAAGTGCATCAAGGTAACAAAACTTTGTATTTAGCATATACGTAATAATTTGTTACAAAAACAGAATATACGATTATAACTGTCATATCATTTCCTCCGTTTTAAGAAACCCTCGTTATTGTCACACTAGTTACCCAAACACACAGCCCTAAGAAAAAAAACCCTAGCAGCTAGCAGCATGGAGTAAATTTTTCATACACATTACAGAAGAGGGCTGAATACAATGGAAGATGATAACATGATGAAAATAACCTCTACACTGTCATTACCAAATTAAATGTGTATGTCCCCACAAATAAGGACATTTGTACTACTAAATTTGCAATGCTTACTATATGATGGACATACAAATAGCTAAAATGTTAAGTCATTTACATTAAGGATGTACTAAAGGGAGGAGTTTGAACTAATTGGAAATATGCTTTAAGTTTGAACTCAGCACAGGAATTACTCAGTGAAATTCCATGCCCTGTATTAGTTCAGGACCTCAGAAGAGATGATCCTAATAGTGTTTCCCTTCCACATCTTGGAAATCCGTGGAAGAACAGCTGGACACTCTTCTTTACATCAGTGTTTATCGTGTAGTATTTCATGCACATTCATATTAGAATCATTCAGGTTGGAAAACACCCTGGGAATCATCAAGTCCAACCATTAACCCTACTCTACAAAGCTCACCCCTAAACCATACGCCCTCAACATCTAAATGACCTTTAAACATATCCAGGAATGGTGACTCAACCACCTCCCTGGGCAGTCTATGCCAATGCCTGACTACTCTTTCAGTGAAAAAAAATATCCTGATGTCTAGTCTAAACCTACCCTATTGCAGTTTGAAGTCATTCCCTCTTGTTCTGTCACTAATTACCAGTGAGAAGAGACCAGCACCAACCTCCCTACAATGTCCTTTCATGTACTTGTAGAGAGTGATGAGGTCTCCCCTTAGCACCTTCTTCTTCAAACTAAACAGCCCCAGGTCCTTCAATCACGCTTCATAAGATTTATTCTCCAGGCCCTTCACCAGCTTCATTGCCCTCCTCTGCACTCGCTCCTGCACCTCAATATCTCTCTTGTATTGAGGTGACCAAACCTGGACAAAATACTCAAGGTGTGGCCTCACCAGCACTGAGCGCAGGAGGACAATCACAACCTAACTCCTGCTGCCCATGCTCTTTTTGACACAGTCCAGGATGCCGTTGGCCTTCTTGGCCACCTGGGCACACCTCTGGCTCTTATTCAGCCTCTTGTCGATTAGAACTTTCTGCCAGACACCTTTCCAGCCACCCTCTCCAAGCCTGTAGCGTTGTGTGGCCCAAGTGCAGGACCTGGCACTTGGCCTTGCTGAACTTCATAGTTAGTCTTGGCCCATCAATCCAATCTGTCCCTCTGCAGAGCCTCCCTACCCTCGTGCAGATCAACACTCCCACCTAACTTGGTGTCCTCTGCAAACTTACTGTTGATACACTCTATGTCCTTATCAAGATCATCAAAAAAGATGTTAAACAGAAATGGTCCCAACACTGAGCCCTGAGGAGCGCCACTTGTGACCGGCCACCAGCTGGATTTAACTCCACTGACCATGACCCTTTGGGCCCATGTGTCCAGCCAGTGCTTTATCCAGCAGATCATGTGCTCATCCAAGCCAGGAGCTGCCAGGTTTTCCATGAGAATTCTGTGGAGAACGGTGTCAAAGGCTTTTTGAAAGTCTAGGCAGACAACATCCACAGCCTTTCCCTTGTCCAACAGTTGGGTCATCCTGTCATAGAAGGACCTGCTTTTCACACAGCCATGCTGACTGGGCCTCATCCCCTGGTTGTCCTCTATATGGCATGTCACGGCACTCCAGATGATCTGCTCCATGACCTTCCTTGGTACCGAGGTCAGACTGACAGATTTATCGTTTCCAGGATCCTCTTTTCTGCCTTTCTTGTAGATGGGTGTTACATTTGCTACCTCCCAGTCCACTGAGACCTCCCCAGTTAGCCAGGACTTCAGGTAAATAATGGAAAGTGGCTTGGCGAGCACAACTGCCAACCCTTTCAGCACCCTTGGGTGTAACCCATCCAGCCCCATAGGCTTGTGTGCATCTAAGTGGTGTAGAAGATCACTGACCACTTCCTCTTTAATTGTGATGACCTCATTCTACTTCCCCTCACTGTCTCCTAGCTCATGAGGCTGATTATATGCAATCTGGTACACTGGAATCTCTTCAGAATACAGAGTTAGCATTTGTGCTCCAAACCCTAAAGGCAATGGGAACTCTGAGAGCAGTCAGAGAAAGAACCATGGAATTTGTTCCAGTGCTGCTGAAACCTTGAGTATAGGTCTCATCCTGTTCCTTCTGAAGTCAAAATGTGTTTTACCACCAATTTAAGGAAAAGTAGAACAGGGGCCTGCTGCTTCTTGTATGAACAAGTAGTTTAAGCAAACAAAAAAAACCAACCAATCCCAAATATGTTTAATATTTTCAAGAACATCAGTACTTTAAGAAAATCTTATTTTTAGTTTGCATGCAAAGGGCTTTTGAGTAAAGTGTTTTAATACTCTGTTTAGAAAGGAGCAGCTCATATTAACAAGCACAGGCATGTTCTATCTAAACTACAGACAACTTACCACAGTGTTTGATTGACCGGCTATTTAGATGAAACAGACAAAGAAAAGAAAAAAAAACATACCAGAAAACCAAACTAACCATTCTCATCTTACTGGTGTGTTCTTACTGTGTCATAATAAAACCTTCGATATTTGTCTTAGAGGAAACATCTGGAGAAGAAATGTAACAGTTGGTAACCGTCTTCCCCTTTTTTGCTAAACTGCACATGAAACTCTAAGTCCTGCATCTTAAATCACTGGGGAAGGCACCCACAGCCCACTATCCTTTTCAGTGCAAGTTTTAATATTGAAGAGACTTCTTACCATCACTACAAGATTAGTCCAAAGCAATGATTAGGATTACATGCAACAGACAAGCGCCAAATGTTTCTCTAACAGACAGTCAGAATTCTCTAGAAGCCAGATGGCAGCTCAAAAGAAGCGAGACTTCATGCTAGTCAATCTGTAGTCATTATTTTTAAATCAGTGATTGAATATAACCCCTCAAAAGTGATCTGATAACGCGATTGTGGAAATCTCTCATTTTACATAGGAGTCTGCAGCTTACACAGACTACCAGTAGGGGTTTGGAGTTGTCAGCACTAAATTTGACCCAAAAGGAAGCTGAAGAAACATGAAAGCAGTGGCAAACACACATTAATCTTTCAACCAATGGTAATAAATTACAAATACACCAGAGCAAGGAGAATTCAAACGTTCATCCCTCTGTGCCCTTGTGGATCCCACAACAAATGAACAGAGGTCCTTTATTTCCAGATATTTGTGATTAAGATATTGCTACTTGCTGTTCTGAATATGCATTCCTTAACACTTTCTCTATTGATCAGGCCAGATTGCAAGAGCTACTAAAAAAAACCCTTTATTCACAGAAACAGCTTGCACTGGAACAAAAGGCTTCCCTATATCTTTCCCTCGGTAAGAAAATTGCTTATGTAGGCTAATGACTAACTACGCTATTCTGGCTTCAGAATAATGGAGTAGATTTAGACTGGGAAGAATATATGCTAAATTATACTCAAACATCTGTACAGATTTGACTCCAAAGCACCCAAAATAACTTGCTTCAAAATGTCAAGGGATGACATTTTCTGACATTTCTCTCCAGGGAATGCAAGGGTATACGGCAAACAGTGAAGCAAGTATCAAACACAGAATGAAAGCCTCTGTTACAGTAAGAGGCAGAAAACCTGGTCAGCCAAGTGCATTCTGTTTCAGAGAAGCTCTTGAAGGGTGTTGACCCCCTCACAAAAGACCCATGCATCAGCATAGATGGGAAGACCATGGGAGCAGATCGCATTTCGCTGCACCTCATGGTGCCCTGGAGCCTCACAGCTCTTTGCAGATCACAGCAGGACAGAAGCTTCTCAAGCATGAGCCAGTCAGTTAGGAGGAAAGTGGGAAATGATGGAGGGCTTTCTCATGGTCTCTGTCGCTTCTCACCTGCATCACGCAGCTGTGCTTCAGTGAGGAGATAATTCAAGGCTAAGTTCATATACACAACAGACATTTTCACATCTCATCTGAGTGGAGCACATGAAAATTTGAGAACGAGCAGCAGAGGACTGGAACATGTGGTTGCAGGGTTGAACACTACATGCAAGTAGGAAAAGGACTGCAAGTCTTTGCCATCAACTGCTTATTTCTGGAACGTTACTGGATAGAAAGATAACAAAACCAGACACAGCTGTGCAGCCTTATCTACCACTGCACATAATTAGTGGTTTCTTTATTAAATCCCTAATTTAAGCACTTTGGTCTACCTCCAGCTAAAAACAGCTTAGGAAGAGGGCTTGAAAATTAAAAGGTAACCTTTGGGACAGGCTGCTAGAGAAGCCCTAACATGTTTTAGAACATGGATCTGCAGCATCTGATACTAGTTAAAAGTTTCCTCACCAAGAATAATCCTCCACACTAATCGGCTACCTACCAATCTCGTCCAAGAGTAAAGAGGAGATCTAGGAAAAAAAAGGTGACAGGACTGAAGTTTTCTCTCCTCATCGAAAGAAATAAATTCTGCTGTTGTATCTGTAAATAAGACGCAGAAAACTGGTGTGGCCACACACCTCCTGGGAGGTGCATTTCCTCCTCAGACTACACATCTTAGGCTGTGCTACTCCTCCTTCTTTCTCAGCTGGTGTGCAATACACTACAGCATAGCAGTGCTTGGATGTGCTGAACCCAACAAACCTGATCGCACAGGGGAAAAAGAGCAAGGAATAGCAAGTGGAATAGCTTGGCTTTTTGGCCAGTATCTTTATATTTTTTAATGTGCTTTTTTTTTTTAGAAGGAAGCATCAAAACTTTAAAGGAAAGCAGTGTTAACTTTGTCTGGTTTTCCAACACAAAGAAACTCAATTAAAAACAAAAAAAGGAAACGCAAAAAAAACCAGAAGTCACAAAACCTCAGAGAAAAGTCAGCCTCATTTACACGTTGCTTTTTTTGCCAAAAAATACAATAGCTGCTCAAGAGCTTCTGGAAGCTAAGCGGACCAGAAGTAACTGCTCCTCCTGCAGGAGGTCTGCTTTCTGCAGGAGCGTCTTCCCATCCAGACACCATGGAGTGAACTGCCAGCATGGACAGAAACTGGCATTTCAGATTTGCCAAGGATAGATCTCATTTCTTGCACTTGACATCCATGATCTCTAGAGAGGGAATTAAGCTCAGACATTAACCTCTGGGAAATGGTCTAACAAAGAAAATGCCAGGTGTAAACATATGGACCCAGTGGACTATATAAATAAACTGTTTGACAGCTAACTGAACTACTAAAGACTTTTTTCATCACTTTTGCCATAGTAATTCTGACATACAGGATAGACTTAAAAGATATTTTTAAAATGTAAAAATCACATGCAGTTACATCTTTGCCTAGCTCAAGGCAGTGTTTTTTGAAAATCTGTCCTGAGGATTTTGATTATAGATTCTTATTACCTGAGAAGCTGTCAGCTTACACAGTATTTTTAAATGTTGTCCCACATGCAAACTGTTCTGTAAAGTGGATCTATGTGTGAAAATGCAGAATAGCATTTGAGTGTTATTCTTGTGGACACTTTATACAGCATTCATAAAAGAGTAAACAATAAGTAGTCAAGCTAATACAAAAAGTTACAGCTGCTAATTCTTTAACAAAATACTTCAGGCAATGTGCAAGAATGCAGGCATTTCTGTAACAAAATACAAAAAAGGAGGTAAAAAAAACCCCAAACAAAAGATGTGTCCAAAATACAATCCTATTTTGTGGTTTCATAATAGAAGACATTTTTCTGTATGAATGGAAGTTATCACTTATTAATCACAGTTGCTACCTTTTTTTTTTTGACTGTTTTTCCAAGATGAAAATTCTCTTAAAATTCTCCTAAGTACCTAGATTCTCACCGAAGTATTCTCAGGAATTAAAATCCTTCTCCAGTTAAAATAAATATTTCTTTAAAATCCTGTAATCCCCCTTGTAATTCTTAGCTATGAAAATAAAGCAGTTCTTTGTATTCTAGCCTTCAGATTGATTTCATGGCTGTTCATCACAGAAAGCAGCTTTGGAGCAAGACACAGATGTAAGACTGCACAGCCAGCTGCAGTTACAACACCTGTGTTCTTTCACACAAGAAAATCTGGATGTGTGTATGGCATCACACAACTATTTAAGTGGGCATGGTTATTTGCTTAGGGTGCAGAATGATCATTCTTGGCAAATACTTAGCACCATGTGTTGCTGAAACTCACAAACTGATGTTATCGTATGCAAGTCTAAGTAAGAACTATTTGCTAATCAGTGCTTTCTTCAGATGTTCCTGGATCACAGCTAGAGGAACTGATCAAGAATATTCTAAGGGAGAAGAGCAGGCTACTTCACCTTTGCCTTGTTTTAAACCTGCCCCTGGAGTATTCATGTCAGCAGGAGGTATTAACAGACAGAATTGGTATTGTAGAAAGCTAAAGAAAGACAATCAAAAGGTGTGATACAAACCACAGAAATATTTCTTATAGTGTGAAAATACAAGTGTGTTATTCTTTCAATTTCTTAAAGCAAAATGTGTAACAAAAGGCAGTATTTTTTTTAGACTAATTGACACGGCTTGGAGAAAAAAAAAGATGCATTTCAGTCACACTAGCCTTTTCAGGTCCGAGATCATCTTTGAGGATCAAAAGGGGCTTCCGTATGCTCCAAGTAATATATTTGTCTCAGAAACATCAATTGGTCCCTTAAAATTCTCTCACTTTCATCCTTACCCTGTTGCAATTAAAGCACCAAATGGGAGATCCTGGTTTTGAAGCTCCTTCATCTTGCTTCCTTCCTCCTCTACCAGCAGATGGGGCCACGCATCAACTATGAAATTGTCCAAGTCGACTGTTAAATGTGCAATTTGTACTAGCACTTGCAAGCATATCCCTGTGCTCTCTGTGGTGCTTACAAAGACTTTTTTGTTTTTAAGTTACTATCATCATTTTAGCAGTCTGAACAAAAACACTGCCTCAATTCAATGCAGCTTGCAAAATCCTGTGTGATAAAGTAGGTGGCAAGAACTTTGGTTTTAGGTGCACGCACTCATCTGGCAGTTAGAAACTTATTTTCTTCTCAAAAATACCACGATCACAAGTAGGCGAGGCTCCTCGGCAAAAAACTGCCCCTTTTCTCCATGCAAGTGAAAAGGCACTGACTTGTGAAGTTCATGACTGCATGGCAGTTGTTAGAACTACAGCAGGACAAAGACTTATGCTCAAATTGTGCTTTTTAGAATGAATCCAAGGGCTCTGGCTTGAGCAGCAAATAGATTTACCAAATGAGACTCACTGCTTCACCCCATAATTTCCTTTTTCCATTTGCCTAAATCAGGAGAGATGATGACTGCTTTCTCCCAATGGAGCTCCAGGCTCTCTGCATTCCACTCACTCTTATGTCCCCTAATGTACAAATGTAAATAATTTTCAGAAATGCAATCACTCTCCTGGCTTTCTAGCTAAATTAAAGAAACAAATCCTACAGCATACTCAGCTCAAGCATGCACAAACGGTTTTATGCTCTCTGTCAGTTTGGATCTTTGTCAGACATTGCATAACCTGTTCTCTGAAAGGAAAGAGTTTCCAAATGTTCCATGTCATTATCTTTGTCTAATTTGCTGATCTGTATCTGTCATAGCAGAAAAACATAAAGAAAGATGTGGGGTTTTTGGTTGTTGGGGTTTGGGGGCAATTTTTTTTTTTTTAAAAATAAATAAATCTATGCTATAGTTTCATCACAAGAAGGAAGAGCTTTGGATTATTTTTAGGCTCTAAACCAGACGAAGTGGTATTAAGTGTCAACATACACAATCTTTACAGTTACACAGGAAGTCACAGGAAACTCCAAAACATCAAAACAGACAAATTATTCATATAAAGTTCTGGTCTGCCCTTCTGCAATCTGACCTTTATTTTAAAGTTGGAATTTAGCATTCCAAGCTAAATCTGAAAGTATTTCTGTTAATCTTGAAAGCTTTATGCTTCAAACTCTGCTTAAGATCAGCCTTCACAAACCAGGTAGAGAAACAATACTGTATGAACCAACTCTAAACACATGCAGCTGTCTCAGATGAGCTGAATCAAAGCTCACAAAACTCAGCTGGACTCAGTATGTGCTTCTCGTTTTCAGAGAGCTGGGTGAGACAGGGCTAAGTGAGATGAGCCAGTCCTATGCAGCTGCAATTTTAAAAATAAAACATTTCAAGGAAAAAAAAGAATCCATATCAAATCTTCACTCCTTCAAATAAACTTCAGAAGTCTAGTAGAGGGCATAAAGATGACCCAGTAACACACTGCATATTCTTTAAGATCTCCAAGGAAGTTTCTGATATTCAGCATATATACAACAGGGGTACAAATAGAACTGACTCTTCACAGAATGAAAAAAGTATATAGATTACAAATAACTAAGGTACATTTCAAGAAGTCTCCTTCCAGTTTCCCCTTAATTTGTCATTTTGATCCACAGCAGTTTCCAATCACCAAGTACAGAAAATGTAAACTTGACTGTATTTGGTCAAGCAAGTTTGGTCAAGCATTAATTTATTTGAAACACACGCCAGGGGTGTAGAGTAAAGTATCATCCTTAGAAGAATCTTCTGGCCCACCGCCCATTACACTGGCTGCTGGACAATATTAACTGTGCTATTCCCTGCATCAAATCTTATATATAAATATAGTGAAGCCACTTGCAAGTCAAAAGTACACTGCTACATTATTCTTTATCTGAATTATATTTCTTCCTCCACTTCTGGTTTCACCATAAATAGAATTTTATACCATACCATGCACTTAAAAATTTTATCTTAACCACTCTTTCAGTGCAATATTTCCCCAATTAATTTCTAAGGTTTAAAGTGCTCTCTGCCTTAGCACCTTGAAGTAAAAAAAATCTGTAAAGAGACCACTTATTATTTCTTTTCCTCATTTTTTATTTCAAAACTAATCAAACCTAACTCCTGAGCTATTTGGAGCTCAAATTTCAGTGTCTGCCTTAACTCTGTTGAGGAGGGTTTAATCCCTGATTCTAGAGCATTACTGAAGGTGGCCAGACAATTTTTACATAAACCTTGAAGTCTTTAATTCACAAGGAGTTATGAGAACTTGGTTTATGTATTTTTTTAATTAGAAAAATACAAGGCAAGATTGCAAGCTGACTCTTAAACATTTTGGAGCACAGCAGGACCATGTGTGCAGACTTCGAGATTAAGATTCCCAGTTAAATTAGCACATTTTCTTGTTTCAAACCCTCACAGTCCCAAGCTATTAAAAATAAACACATTGTATGTAAATAGTACTCTGTCTAGAGGCAATAAACTTCAGTTTAGGAGAGAACTAATCAGTAGGGCTTGGGGCATTGTCTCATCCCATGGAAGCAGATAAGCCTACATTTAAGCACAGACCCCCAAAATCTGCAGCAAAATTTCCCTGCCTAACTCACAGCAGCCAAAACTCCCATAAATGTCTGTTACATACACAGTCCTGGGGCAGGCTCGGAAACTGGAAGATGAACACCAGGACCTGCCAGCACAGAGCTGTGGCCAGCTCGCAGCGTGCAGCTGCGAACAGGAACATCAAGCACGTGTAAGCACAGAGATGGAGCAAGTTACAGAGCACTACTTAAAGCTTAAAGCAATAAATGCACCAAAGCCTGGGAAGCCAGTTACATGTGAAGACTGAGTTTTTCTTTCCACCCTCTACCTCTCAAAATGACCTGTCAGCATCAGGGTGTCTGTCCAAAGAGCCATGTTTATCCTGCAGTTGCATGTGATGAGACAACCACAGGCTGTTTAAAAGTCAACTCTCTGCAGGTGGGTTAAGAAAAAAGTCAGTGTTATCTGATCAGCAAATATTCACCTCCAATACAAGGAATTATCAAAGATGTAATAGCGTTTCCTTTGAAAGGCAAATACCCCATTATTAGTATTAATCTAACAAGAATCTCTAATAACCAAAGGCTGAGAGTTTAAGGACTGAAGAAATAGGGACAGTATAACTTAAAATGCCACTGCATTCCCATCTTTCTACACGTTCATTCTAATAACGATGTACACCAGGCATTACATACTTGCAAGCAATTTGTGAGTGCTTAAGGACATTGCTATATAAACCTGTTCAGATTTACAGGCACAGGATGACAATACTACTCTGGACATGGTGTCACTGTGAGAATCAGGATCACATACTACAACTTGCAATTCCTACAGCCAGAAACACTGAAAATGTAAGTATCACAGAATGACAGAATTGTCAGGGTTGGAAAGGACCTTAAAGATCATCTAGTTCCAACCCTCTGCCATGGGCAGGGACATCCCCCACTAGATCAGGTTGCCCAGAGCCCCATCCAGCCTGGCCTTAAAAACTTCCAGGGATGGGGCTTCCACCACCTCTCTGGGCAACCTGTGCCAGTGTCTCACCACCCTCACAGTGAAGAGCTTCTTCCTAATGTCCAATCTGAAACGATCCATCTCTAGCTTCAATCCATTCCCTCTAGTCCTGTCACTACCCGACATCCTAAAAAGCCCCTCCCCAGCTTTCTTGTAGCCCCCTTGAGATACTGTAAGGCCACAATAAGGTCTCCTCGGAGCCTTCTTTTCTGCAGACTGAACAGCCTCAACTCTCTCAGTCTGTCATCATAGGAGAGGTGCTCTAGCCCTCTCATCATCTTCGTATTAGTCAGTGACACAATATAAGCCATTCTAGGCTGTTGAGAACTGACGCATCAACATAAAATCTATGCTAAGATGAATTTGGCTTGTGACATGTAAAACCCAAGCACCTGAATATCAGTAGGTAAAAGAGATAAATCACTTGGAGGACAGGTGGTCTTCCTTCTTAACCTAAAGTTTTTGCAATTAAAATGCTTTCTTCATAGACAAGTTCAAATTCCAAGTTCTGCTCAACATACTTTTTCAAATGTAGGTTAGAAAGCAACTCATGTTTAAACAAAGGAGATATCTCCCTTTGTTCATGTAACTGCTATTTCTCCTACTAAGTACCCTACCCCCCAAAAATTAAATCCTAATTTCTCTTTATCATCATTCCAGTGTTTATTTTTAAGTGCATGCTTTTACCTCTAATACTACAGGTAAAACTCTACGACAAAGTACCTATTTTTCGCTGCTAACACGAGATTCCTGATAGGAACATACTGTTTATTTGGAATTCGTACTGTCATGGTCACTGAGACACTTCTCAATAGTGAGTCTGATGAACCACAGAGGAAAATACTTCCACCAGCTTCTTAGAAACCCCAGATAAATGCTATCCAGCTCATTCTCCATTTAGGTCTTCATAGTTGTGAATTATAAGCACGCTTTCCAACCTGTGAGATGCACCTCACAGTACGTGATTGATCCCTATGGTGCCTAAGACAAAGCACATGAAAATACAAAGTGGGTGAGCTAAATATTATGAAGTAGAAACAATTCTTGATCAACTGAAATAAGCTATGCACTAAAAAAGCTGACCAGCAGGTATTATACACATAAAGGTACAGTCAGGCAAGCCTAAGGAACAAAAATACCCAAAAAACATGGGGGACACACTTTCTGAAATGGTACTAACCTTGTTGCTCACTCTCTGCTTCAACTTTTGCAGGACTTGGTGCTACAGGAAGGGGTCGAGGAGGACGAGGCTTTGGAGTTGGGGGAGATATTTTTTTTCGTCCAATATACTCTACGTAAGTTCCTGGGAAATCCCCTCTCTCTCCTGTGGTTTCATTAAAGCCATTTAACCAACCAATTTCTTCAGGCTTTGCTTCTTCCCCTTCACTGAATCCAAGTGCTAGTAAGGTACCTTTATTCACAGTTAATATATCTCCTAAGTGCAAGTCAATGTCTTCTTCTCTCTCTTTTTTGTAGTCATATAAAGCTCTGTACTGATATCCTTCAGCACTCATCTTGGCAAACAATTTAACATTCAAAAGCGTTACCAAACAGTATCAAAATGCAATTGTCCAGTTATATCTTTATGAACAGAGATATCTGGGTTTTAAATGGGATAATAGCAATGTCTAAGTAATAATATCCACCAGAGAATCAAAAAGCACCAGGATTTGTCATATCACTGCTGATGTTTTTACTGATGTTTTTACTGATGTATTTATTCTGAGTCAAATGATTGTTGCAGAAGTATGTATTCCAATTCTTCTAGGTCTAGCAATGTTCTTCCAATTAGTTCATTTTCTTGTCTTGCTGGCATTTCTGAGTCTCCATACTCAAGCTCAGCTTGATTCTTGTAGCCAGTCACACCCTTTTCAGATGCCGCAGACCGCCACGTACCTTACTTATTCTGCCACCAAACTCTGCACACATGCTCTTCCTAGAAAAAGAGGAGAAAAACAGGTGAAATTGTTTCAAGTATTCTTGATGATCGTAAACTTGGGATTGCACTTATGACTTAAACTTTCTGCCATGCTGGCACATGTTGTGTCCCACCAAAGAGCAAAATAAAAATAAAATAAAGGAACTTCATTCCCCACTCTTCAAATTAAAAAAAAAAAAAAAAAAAAAAAAAGAGCCACTTAACTCTTGGATTTTTAGAAAGGATGTATGTCTAATTACTTGAACCAAGTTTGCACCCCTGCAGTGTGTGGCATGCTTCCTCCTCTGTGGCTTATGGCTACTGAAGTCTCAGCGTGAGAGGGCTAAGCCCTGGAGCTATTCCTGTAATGCCATATCCAACCTGGCAGCAAGATTTTACATGTTATCTCCCTGAAGACACAAGGCCACAACCCTTCCCACAAAGAGGTCTGCCAGGACACAGGAGGCACTCACTGCAATTAGTGCTGATGCTCACCACTAGCACACTTAATCTCCTGCTGTTTATGCAGAGGATGGGTAGCAATCCCCAGTCCAAACCCTGTATTTGAAAAAACCTGCTGGTAGGGGGCTTTTTATAATCTGCAGAACCAGACAGCCAAAATGCTTTTACTTGATGAGTACCACATCTCTTTCTTCTAATAAAGAGGGGCTTCCCCACTTTCCCATCTTCCAAATGGTTTTTAATATGTTTATAGTATAATAACAGAAAAACCAATCTGCAACTGAAACAGGCACACCCAGACCACCTAAGCAGCACAAGCAGAAGGAAAGTATCAGGGTGTATGCTTAAATTACACCGAAGGCAAGAGAATACAGGCCTGAACATTTGACTCAGGGTTGCCCGACCATAAAGTAAAAAGGAAAAATCAATCTAGAAAACAGTAGCTTAAAGACATACAGAACAGTACAAGTTTTCTGAACATTATTCCAACTGTTAGTCATTTTCACCTCCTTAAAAAGACAAGCCCAATCACAAACTGAAATGTAACACTGGGAGCCAGAAAGTACTAACTACTCAAAGTTGCATTAAAACTCCTAAACCAGAGTTGAATAAAAGACCCAAGGGGGGTATGTAATACCAGTAGGTAAAATACTGACTGTGCACTCTGAACTTTGCATATGGAAAGCTGATCTTTATGAGAAAGACTCATTTTTACAATGTGAAGGAACACCAGTAGACAGGGACAGAACAAGGAACCTCTGACAGCTCTTTTCCACAACATTTTCTCTCATGTATCAGTCATCAAGTCCCTGGAACGTGTCTAACTAACAAGCTAAAAAGTTTTTATAAGAGTGTGTATGGGCTTCCTTTGCCAGCAAATGACCTTAATCCCTAGTTTGTATGTGGCTTCTCTTCAGCCCATTGAGTCTAAATATAATTCCCTGCAGCTTATTGTGCAACTTCTCTTTAACAGAACACAGCAGAAAATCTTTTAAATTCTCGAAGAACTCCCCTATCATCTCTTGCAACCAGCTTGAGCCTGAATTAGACCTCTCATTTTAAAAAGCCTACACACAAGTATTTAATTTAATAACCTGCAAATCTCTCCACATGGATTAGGCACCTAGCTCCCAACAAAATTTTAATGAGAAATTTCTGCAGCTACCTCTGAAAAACCAAACTATGCTGCTCAGCTCACACTATCAAACATCAGACTTCACGATGAACATGAAGACAATTTCACCAATATCTCATTTTGCTTCTCCTACCAGAGGAAAGTGTACAGACAACAACTATAGAGGGAAAAACAAAAAGGAAACAAAAATCTAAAGTACACGTATCAATTAAATTGTACAGAAGCCTTTTTGAAAGCGTGGGTCCCTCCCATTTCATATAGCAAGGGAACAAAATGCACTTACACATCTTAGATACAAGTGTTGGAAGTAATCTAAACGTTTCCAATCAAAAAACAACTATGCACAGCAAAACCGGCTAGAAAATTACCACTTCAACTATATTAAATATTCAAAAATATTTATCTTATTTTTAAGAAAGGTTCAACAAGTGCTCTGCTACAACTACTCATTTCACTCCTACTGCCCATGGGCATTTTGGCAGTCAGTGAAGTAAGTCTTCCAAACACTGCATAATTTAACTGACTGGATCACCTTCTCCAATCTTTTATTATCAAATGTACCATGGCAACTTTATAGCCAGATATTTAAAATGAACATTTGTGCCTCTTATGCCTGGTCTGACAATACAGAGCTGGAAATGTTTCAACAACATAAAAATTGCTTATGTTTTTAAGCATACTTTAAAAACTCAAAGCCTGAATCAGACAGGCAAAAGCTCCGATTTACTTGCCTGTTAGAACAACTCAATGCAGTTATGGTAGCAAGTCTCCCTGAACTCAGTTTCCCTGAGGCTCAGAGCTGCAGTACTGGTTCACACTCGCTCTCCAGCACTGCCCTCTGTGCCAGGCTCCCAGCATCCTATCTCCTGACTGAGCTATGGTTTGTGTACCCTGAGGCACTCCTGAGCATGAACCATGCTGAATTTTGTGGATTTATGACTTATTCTATGCTCACCATCTGTCAGATTTGGGCATGGAGGAAGACTCAGACTTCAAGAACCTTGCAGACAGCCCTAACACAGCTTCTCCACACCAGCATCTCCAGAGAGTCCTCCTGGACAGTTCTTTACCCACTTGCTGTGTTGAGATCCCAAATAAACAAATTCCCTTTACTCCAAGTGAAGTTACTTGGTGTCTACACTCAAGACATTTTGACTCAAACAGACTTAAGCTGATTAGTCTTAAAATAAATAGCTCAGAGACCATCTTAAGCAGAGAGAAAAAAACCCAAACCAAACATTTCAGGCAAACAACATTGTTTGAGACGATGTATTGATGAATTTCCATTTGGCCAGTGGAATGGAAAAGGAGGAAGAAGTATTGTAAGACCATCAAACGCTCATTTGTTTTTTATTTACTACGAGCTTGATCTCCATGAAAGATTGCTGGGTTCTCTGCAAAATGGTTTGTGTTGGGCATTCCAGCAGTTACAAAAATTTAAAATTCAAGAGTAAGATGCAAGAGATTCTTTTAAATTTAAGTGGAAAAGGAAGGAGACATGAAAGATACCCCTCCACTCTCGTTCTCTCCTCCCACTAATAACAGTATCTGGTCCCCACTCCACCAGTATCCAAGCATTTCCTTCCACACCAGCTAACACTCCTTTGGTGACTGAGAATAAAAACTCCTACTCTGCAAATCCTTGTTACTACCAGCCCAGCCAGAGGGGGTGTGTGTGTTACCAATACAGCATCCCTATACAAGCCAGAGAAGACCTCCTTCACCTTTACAGTAAACGTATTTAACAACCTCCTTGTACAGCCATCTCTCCTATACTTATTTCAAAAATCCCTAGGGAAATGGTGCCTAACACAAACTCTCCTTCCACTGCAACTATGAGCCTCGCAAACAGAAGAGCAGACAAACTTACTTGGGGAGGCACTGAAACAAGGAGAATTGAGATATAAGCAGGGAACAGCAGGGAATTTGCTTGGAGAACAACTCTTCTCCCCACTAGGTGTCTACACACCTGTAACTCAAACCTCAGTTATCTCTAAAGTATGATGCTGCCGCTCTCCAAATGGAGATGATCAAGGTAAGTACCACATCTGGACACTACTTTCTGCAAGAAAGCGAGGTCTGCGATATAACACGAAGAAAGAGATGCAGAATTATAACACTTTCATACCACTCTCAGCCATTTAAAGAGTGATTTTGAGCATGTGGCGATTCTACTGCCCAACAAGTTCAAATGCATCCACATGGAAGAAGTATATTAACTTCACTTTGGACACTGTAAAGCACGTCCTATACTGAAACATCTCAAAGACTCTACGAGAGCTGTAAAGCTGCGGCAGAAGGCGGGGGGCATCAAGACTACTTCAGAAAAACAACATTAAGCCAGCAGATTTAAAAGCCTAGGAAGCCATTGCAAAC
>NW_009707320.1:3646-27477 GCF_000703405.1 Apaloderma vittatum | reverse complement strand
AAAGATTAACTTTCATGGAATTTCATTGATTCTAGATGAAAATCTGTCTGGAAGTCTCAGATCTCTTTCAACGGCGAACAGAAGGAAATTACTTTTGAAAACACATAACATTTTTGTAGTTCCTCTTTCAGTGAAGAAACAGCTCTGTGAATTACAAGAGTCATGAGAACTTTAAGGCTGAGTCTGGACATTCAGAATCTTGTTTAACCTGATATAGTCAATAACTCCATTTCTCCCTGCTTAATTTCTAAGTACTGATTCCTGCCCTCTGCTCGCAACCCATGGGTTGTCACAAGTGTTTAAGTTATGCTTGCTCTAGCTGTCTGTCTTAAGATGAGATGAATTGCCCTGCAGAAATGTGAATTTGTCTTCAGTGTCTACAAAAGTAAGCAGAAGTGACTAGTTTAAATTGAAGTTGCTGCCTTTTCAATACTTATGTGAAAGCAAATTAATCCCATCTATAGAAAACTACTGTCCCTTGCATCTGGTTACTCAGGGAAGCATCTTGTTTTTATGTAAAGGAATAAAAATGTTCTTAGTCCAGTGGAAAACTGGTTAAAAACTCCAAACATTTGGTACCTGGGTTTTGTAGTAGAACAGGCTGAAAGATAGATAGTATACTAATAATATTAGTTCTGTCATTTCCTGTATGATGTGGTATTACAAAAGAGAGGCAAGAGAGATAGGGAACTCCTTCAGGGAATCCAGCGCAGAGCCACAAAGATGATGAAGGGAATGGAACATCTCCCTTATGAGGAAAGGCTGAAGGAGCTGGGTCTCTTTAGCTTGGAGAAGAAGAAGCTGAGGGGTGATCTCGTTAATGTTTATAAATATGTCAAGGGTGAGTGTCAGGAGGACGAAGCCAGGCTCTTTTCAGCGATGTCCAATGACGGACAAGGGGCAATAAGTACAAGCTGGAACAGAGGACGTTCCGCAAAAATATACGGAAAAACTTTTTCACTGTGAGGGTGACAGAGCACTGGCACAGGCTGCCCAGGGAGGTTGTGGACGTTCAAATATCTGATGTTGATCACAGTCTAATAGACATCTCGCTATTCTACTTACTATTTTCTGGATTCTGAATGTTGCATCCCAGATTCTCAAGGCTTATAACCCAAAATAAATCAATGATTTTACCTGTCCTTTTAATCTTCCACTTTCCAATTTAGGAACCTGGAATTTAAACCTTTCCTTCAAGCATAGTTGCAATCTCTCTTAACCACACGCCACCTGTGGATTTAGTAAGCATATTGTCTGTTCTATTAGTAATGTCACTAATTAATGTGGACTATGGATGTACTACTGGTTTGCTGTCTTTCAGATGAGAGGTTGTGATGTCTGAAAGCTGTACTTTAGAATACATTTATTTTTACAGTAAAATCCATCCTGATTTGATGAGATCTGTTGTGTGAGGAAAAAATGCTCAATTATCCAAGAAATACAAGTAACAATTATAAATTTATCAAGACACTACAGTTTCTGATAATTTTTTTTTTAATTTTTTACAGTTTCCGTAATAATTTCAATATAAAGCCTATGGCACCTGGAATAGCTTTTGAAGAACAAAGAACTCGGAACTCTTGAAACAGAATGTGCTGGGTGTCAGACTAAAGGTGTTGGGGGCGGAGGCTACAGAGGTGGACCCTGTGAGGAACGGCTGGGGCTGCTGCCTCCAACTGACCCACTGCAGGTCACAGCTGATCCCCTCAGGCATGAGTTTAGGAAAGGGCAAAATGCTTTTTTGAAGCATTTTGGAAAAAGAGTAGTGGGGGGAGAGAGTGAGAAATAATTCTCAAGCACCAAGGTGAGAGAAGAAGGGCAAAAAGTATGTGCTCTAGGCACTGAAGCAGAGACTTTCATGCAGCCCTTGGAGAGACCATGTGAGAGCAGATTCTCTGACAGGAACTGTGGCCTATGGAGAACCTTCATTGGTGAGGATTGTTTCTTCTTGATAGACTGAATTCTGTGGGACAGTCCATGCCCATGCAGAGGAAAAATCTGAGAAGGAAAGCATAGCATAGCACTATGTACTGACCGTAATCCTCCCACCTCTCCTCCTTGCTCTGCAAGAGAAATGGAGAAAAGATTCAGAAGCAAAGGAAAGAACCTGGGCATGAGAAAGGGGCAAGGAAATGTGATGTTTTAATTTCTATCTTACAAATTTATTTTATCTGACAATAAATTAATTAATTTTCTCAAAGTCAGGTGTTTTTTTTTTCTTGACCCCTCATCATTTGCATCATATTTTTTCCCCCTGTCTCTTGATACTGGTTTGAAATCACATAAAATCCACCAAACATATGTGGTCTAATGCTAGCTATTAAATATAACTTTCTGAATACACACTAGTGTTTAAATGAAATGAAAAAGTGAGTTCTCAAGGTCAAAACTAAAAGAAGCATGGTCAGAAAAAGTTTTTTCACCAATGCAGTTTACTCAGTAGCAGTACTTGGTACTCAGTTGGATTCTTAGGCCAGACTATTACAGGCTCCCAATTTCACCTGGTCTCATTGTTTTCATAGTCTCTGAAATAGAGATACTGAAGTACACTTGTTTTTTATTTATCACTGGATGTCTTTGCAATCCCCATAATCAGGAAAAACTTTTATGGATGATGCTTTAGGATATAGTACTACTAACCATTTTTTTTTTCTGCAAAGTAACTATCACAACAACGAAGGAAATGAACATTAACAATTGAAAACTTGGATGAAGTGGAAGGTACAACATGAAGGCAGATTGGAGATACAGACTTTGGTTTTTAAGTATATCTAATACTGCAATATGGTGTGTATATATAGATATATTCTCAATCTGCTCTTATACTGTATTTCTGTGCCAGTGATTTTAATATTGCAAGGGTGGGTGGAAACAGAGAGGTCATGGCAAAATATGGCTTTGTGCATAGAGATTATTAATTCAGTACTCTCTTAGATTTGATGAAGCTAAGAGAGATCTCCTTCACTTAGGGAGTAACCTGTCAAACTGATTTAAATATTAATATCAAAGCCTATTTATAAGCTGCTGAATTGACTCCTATCGTTAGTGAAGATCTTGTTGTTCCAGAAAATGTAACCTGTTGAACATCTGATATTTCATTCAACATCTAAGACATCTTTGTGGAGTTGGTTAATACAGGATATCTTTGTCTTTCTGAAATGGGGAAATCTGGCCTGAGATACTAAAGAAAACATACAACATGTTTGAATTTGGACACTGATTCTATAAACTCCACTGATTCTATCTCCACTGACTGTAATGTAGACATATAACTTGTGGCAACTTACAGTTGAGATCACCTAAAACCCAGTCTGTATGTTTTAATTCTGACTAATCAGTGATGGTAAGTGACTGTTTGCACAGCCCATCTAGTTGTTTTATGTCACAGAACGACAATTCAGTATCAACCTATTCAGATACTGAAGAGTATTTTAATGCAGTTGCTGACTAAACAGTATTTTATCTTCCATATTTTTAAAGCACCAAACTGAATGACAAGACATTTTGAGAGCTTTTGAATGGAGGTGGCTTCATGAGCAAATATCTTTTTTTTTAGACTATCTCTTTCTCTGGGGGGTATAAAAAGAAGAAAATTTCTAAAAACTAAAAGAATGGCTCCAAAAGTAATTGAAATGAGATTGATGCTGGTGAGTAAAGGCTATACACACAAACAGGACTTTGAAGGATTGTAGCTTCCACTCTAACAGAACATACTAGCTTTTTCTACCTCTAGCCACTTGATGCATTCCAGGGGTGATTATGGAAGATTATCATGCTAGACTGCATGACAGGTCACATAAATGATATGTGAAACCCCATGCAAAATGTTACTCTAATAATCTGTTCTTTGTAAAGTGTATTTGAGGTGTATTCTTAGACCTTAAATTAGTTTGTGAGTATCCCAAGCAGTTTCAATGTAAAATTACATTTGTGCAGCACATAACAAAATAGGGTCTATTTCTACTATTGTTTCTGAAGAAGTAAGGAAAGGTATTTTTTTCTGCCTGGTGATATAGCTAGCCCTTCTTCCAAAGAAACTGCTATATTTTATCCATTAAAAACCTCAAAAACTATTTCTCACCTTTTGAATCATAGAAATCATAGAATGTCATAGGCTGGAAGGGACCTTAGAGATCATCTAGTCCAAACTCCCTGTTTTGGGCAGGGATGCCACCTCTTGACTAGACCAGGCAACACATGGGGACCGAGCGGGAATCGAACCCCTGACCTCGGTGTTGGTCATTGTTGTCAGCACCGCGCTCAAACCACTGAGCTAACCAGTCCCCTATTGGTATTATTGGTCCAAATTATGTATGCGTGAAGATCCTATTTAGAGTAGGAATCCTTAATGTGACTTTAATTCTCTCTGCATTGCCTGGAAATACTATTCATCTAACTTGCTGTGTGTATTATATACATCTTATTTCATTTAAACTGCCTTTGCAGTGTAAAATGCCTATTTTATGTAAGCATAATATAACTGGCAGTGACTTATCACCTGAAAAAAAATCCCATTTCCTCATGAGACTTCTTATAAGTGATTTAGAGTTAAATTACTCTACAAAAAAAAACCCTGCATGTAGTCAGAAAACAACAAAACTCAATAAGGGCATGATGTGACAAAGACTCAATATGAAAATAATTTACTTGACAATATAGCACCCACTAAAAGCACGTCATTTCATATAAATGTAGCTCAGTCATGTGTCAATTCATGTATTCTCTTACTGCAATACTGCTGTGCCTGAGAAGCCTCAATCTCCCTCTTAATTCTAATGGCTGTGCAATATAAGTTTGAAAAAATGAAATAAAGAAATTGTAATGCATAACTACTATAATGTACTATCAAAAAACTCAGGAACTTATCCATCATTTTAGAGAACTTGTTTATAAATTCAGTGATATCTAAACCTAGTTTTTCTTTCTTAAGTTAGCTTAGGCACTACAGCTCCTGAGAAATACATCGCACTTTTATTGGTACAGAGAACTCTACTTCCGAACTAAAGGAAAGATTTTTTTCTATTTAAAATGTTTGAGGTTTTTTTGCTTTTTAGCATAATAATTATTGATAAACTTTTTTTCTGACACTAAAAGAATAATCTCTGTAGAATTGATGTGTAATATCTTTATTTTTCATTTATTTGAATAACATTCTAAGATGAATATTATGTTCAAAACGCAGTTAAAGTCACTCGATTTTTAGTTCTAGATGCATAAAAATACTTTAGTGGGCTTTTTACTGTCTGAATGTTTGCTTTTTAAGTATAAAATTTTACTTAGAAAACTTCTGTTGACTAACTAGAAAGTGCCTTGGATAATCTTTCATGGTAGCTGAGATGATAGAGCTTTTCTGTTTGGAGATTTATCTTTTTCTGTATCAAATTTGCTGTATAGAATGAAACAATGTTGGCTCATAGAGCAGTTTTTGAGCCTCCAAAAATTAGTGTTGTGTTGTTGCTACATAAATTTGCACAATTTCATTATGGTTCCATTTTTAAATTAAATTGTGCTACAGAACACCCTTGGGCTACAAACTCCCTTGCCTACCCTGATAAGCTCTTAAAACCATGTCTGGCACTTTGGTCCATAGCAACCAGCACTCTGCAGAACCAATCCTGGTCATAACAGTAAAGACCAAACATCACTCTTGATAAACAGGCGTCACCCTTCTTATAAAGGGTAAGAGGTGTAATAACTTGGGCATAGGCTATTTAGCACAAGCATAGTATCAGGAAAGCTTGATTTATTAGTGTATTTGCTAAGCTGCTGTGCCTCAGGAATCCACATCTTAGCAGAAATTGCAAGGTTTTGCAGTAAATCTCAGAAAAAAACAGTGTGCATAAAGACAAGTCAGTACGGAGTATTTCCACCTCACTGTTTTATGCCTATAACAAATGTAAACTTGAGTCCAGTTCACCTGACAGCTTCAGGTACATGGAAAGGATGAATACATGTTTAGTTATGTAAAAGAAGCTGTAGGTCAAACAAGGTTATTAAAAAGAACAAGGTTGTTGAAATTAGTAGTAGAAACTGAAATCTACTGAAGTTATACTTCAGTTTATGATTCCCAAATATTTAATAATTTGTCTTATGTGTTCATATTTTTTTAAATATCTCATTTATTTGTCCCTCTGGATCCCATTTACTTATTTTACTGCTTATTTGATTGGGTGAATTATCAGTTCCCAAACTGAACTTACAATGAATTGTTCCTCTTCTCTCAAGTTATCATTCTGAAAGTAGAGGGAACATGAACAAGAGCTCAGAGAGCTGATATGCATCACTGAAATTATTTAATATATTTCACAATGCTTCATTTGTTCTAAATGATAAACTAAGTTGTCCTAGCATCATTTAGTAAGAGTGCAGTGAAATCAGAGGTTTTCAAAGCCTTTTATATTTTTAATCACTAAGTAGTTATACTGTTTTCTACCATTTCTGAAATTTTTGTTATGGTAATATGATTTTGCAAGACATAAAAGAGATCAAATCAGGAAAGAGTCATCAGATTATAGGTCATACCACCTAGTGTAAAAAATAACAAAACACAAGTTATTTATTTTTTTATCACTAACTGCATAAAGACTCGAGAAGACTGCACTACATGTCTATCTTACAGACTTCTAAACCAGGACGGAAACTACCCAGTCTAATATTTGTCCTAGGTACTGGATTTAACCACTAAAAGTTAAGACTTTGCAGTGCATAAAGGCAGTCGTGGAATGAACTGACAGAATTAATCTTGGGGCAGCAGCTAGAACTCTTTGTACTGCAGTGTTGCTGAGTATGCCAGGTATCAGGCTTGATACCATCCCACTGGATCTCATCCTGAGGCATAATACTGTTACAAGAAACTAGTGAATGTCAAAGCAAATAAAGGATGTCTGTGTAAAATTGATGATTTCCACCATCAGACAGGTGCCAAAGAGTCAAGTTTTAATCTCATTTGTGGAGAAAGAAGCTTAGATCATCTATGTTTCTTTCTGAATTATGTCCTAAATTACTTAAGTTTTAATGTTACTTATTCCTTTTCTTTTTTTTGTTAGATAAAACCTTGTTGACTCATTGTTTGGTGTAAGAAGCTCTTAAATGTGAGGAGCCCAGGAAGAAAGTTTCCTGGGGTCATCTGTGATTTTAGATGCATTAGGTTTTGCACATTATAACATCCAAATCTGGACCGCCAGCTGAAACCTAAGTTAGAAGACATTGATAGTGTTCCAAAATCTGATACAAATAAAATTACACATAACCATTACACACCCTGAGGAAAATCAATTAATTATGAAAATAAGTTATATAAAATCCTTTCTCATTTTATTATACATTTCCTTCCATTCTTCTGTTTCTATACATGAAAAATAGAACACATTCTGCTCAGAGTCATGAAATACTTCTAATAGCAGAATTTCAAAGAGAAGTTATTTGAGCTTTTTTTTTCCTCTATGGCCTAGTCTAGTAGACATGACTGTAATCTGTCTGATGTTCGATTTTAATTATACATGGAAACACGAGAAAGTGAGTCATTATGTTCTTTTTCTATTATTTTGTCATAATCTTTTAGATCATATGTTATCTATCTTCTTTTGGAAAATAATGTTCATATGATTCCAGTCTCCTCCCCACACCAAGTTGAATGGAACTTACGCACAATTAGGTCAATTTCAAGGTTTTCTTGGAGGGAAAAAAAAGGAATAGAAATTTTTGTTTCATTATAGATTTTGGAATTCCTTTCATTTGTATCAGATGATCTAAAAAGACACAGTAGTAATTAAAAGGAATACATTAGAATGATTGAGAATAATCAGTATGAGAGAACACACATGAATATTTTCTTCAAAACTTGTTACTTCTGGAGACAAATAGAAAAGAATAGAAATAGTGTAAAAGTGAAAATGTAACTTTAATTCAAAGATAAAGCAAAGAAAATCACTATTTTTCAGTAATATTGGTTTTCAGCTGAGTAATGCTAAATAATGGTTTTCAAACAAACAAACAAAGATTTAGGAATAGTTATTTCCTTAATGTTGGCTTTTACAGTTACATAGAGAATGGATTATATCTAGAATTTTGCAGATCTGTGAGAATATTTGTTTTCTATTCCTACTGCCTTCAGTGCTCAGTTATCTTATCTCCACTAAAACTATATTATACATGTGTTATGCGACTGTAATATTAAAGATGGAAATTATTTTCTGAAGAATGTTAAGACTGATAGTGTTTTTGAGAAAGAAACTAACTAGAATCTTTAAAAAAAGTGTAAAATATTTGCTCTAAATATTAATGAAAGCTGTCTTTTATTATGACTGACATGTTTAAGTGAAGCATAATGTATAATAACAAAAAAAACCCCACTTTAAAATAATTTAAATGAAAGCATAAATATGTTTAAACCCCAAACTGTCAGTCTTAAGCCCTCAGCTGGTCAAAATTTCCCCTTTACATCAATATGAAATATTGCTGGACCAAAAAAATTCTGAAGAATTTCAATTTTTGACTGAAGAGGATTCTCCAATGAATATTCTTTCCTCTTACCCAGGGAAATCAGCGTGCAAGCTGTCAGATTAATGAGTAATTAAGAATTCACTGCTGAGATAGATCCTCAGTTGATGTATTTTATTTCTGCTTTATTTTATTTCAGACAAATCAGACCTTGGGGGAATCTCCTCAAATAGTCAAAACTGACTCCATTTATGATGCTGGAAAATATCAGTGGGTGTGCTCTTAGCACCTTTTCCTAAAACTGTAAGAATCTGAGATGAACTACCAGACACAGGGTTGAAAGATTCATAGATATCTAGATGGAATAAAAACTTAATATACAAGCTTACCAGCAAATTTATGGAGGAAGAAAACATTTTTAGAAACACTGTGTTCCATAAAACTATTTTTTTATGAGTGAGTTTTCCAGTTGGACAAATTTAAATGAAAATTTACATAATTATGCATGGTTATATCTTCCTTATTTTGTACTTTAATCTTTCTTTTCTTGATTGCTTAGAATTTTGAAAGCAATTGTTGCAAGATCCACTACTAAATATCCAGCAATACCACATATGATTATTGTAAAGAAGGAGTGAGTAGCGCGCCCATATCCGAAAAATAAGTTCATGTGTTTAGTTAAATTAAATTTATTTACAGAATATAAGCTCCTCCAAATTTAAAGGTTCAGTATTGGTTGAGGAAAAGATCAAGCTCAAGCACTAGCCCTTGACAAAATAATGATAATCCAGGTTATCGTACACTCACCTTAATCAGACGGGGGTTCCCATTGTCATCTGATTGTCCTCACTAGGGGTACCTTAAACAAGCGGGGATTTCCGTTCTCGCTTGGTCAACCTTGCCAGGGGTACCTTAACCAGGTGCGGGGTTCCCATTCTCATCTGGTCGACCTTGCTAGGGGTCTCCTAGACCAAGAGGGAGACTTTACAACCTTGGCAGTCCCATTGTCACATGGTAACTCCAACATGGCCGCTGCAAGAACCTCGTTTTAAAGACTAGTCAATGATGACTGTGGTCAATCATAGCCATCTTGGCTTCTCATTGGCTGCTGGCCAACTTCCTGGGTGTAACTGAGTCCCGACCAGCTCAGGTTCCATAGACAAGTCTGGACTAGCCCAGGTCACAGATTCCCTAAAATCTGCCTAGCAACAGCTCAGCTCAGGGGAGGAAACACTTGCCACAATTATACAGCCTGCACCTTATCCTAATTTGGCCGTGGATTAAATTTTGCTAGTTGGACATTCACCCCAAACCTTTACCCCTCCACCCTTCCAGAAGAAGGAAACAGTTACTGAGGTTATTGAATTCTACCTTACCCCAGGAAAACTGGAAGGAAGTTCCAAAAGGATGGGACATAAATACAGAAAATTCCAGTCCGGTAATCCAAGAAGACCAGCAAGTATTCTTCCCCTTGGTTGAGTACACACACTAAGTCCATAGATACAGAGGTTAATTTTGTTCTGAGACTCTAAATCACTTCCTGGCTGTTACTTCCAGGAATATGCCCCAGCTGCCTTTCACAACACATTATGATAACATCTGTCTACTGAGTGTGACATTCAGACACTTATGTAGAAACATAAATTTAATTTCAATTAAAATAAATGTATATAAATTTTGTAAGTAGTTTGTTTAGTTTATTGGTTTGTTACACACATCAGCATCATATAGCTTCTTAGGGGCTTCCTACATTACTTAAGAAAAACAGCAATGTAAGAATTTTGTGTAATGTTTGAGACCTTCTCAGAAGATAAAATTATATTTATTTACGAAATCTCTGCGTTGATGTTATCCATTTGCATTCATAGCCTCATAGGCTTAATTCACTCATATTCTCATAAACTTATATTGACAGGATCTAAGATGTACGTGCCCAAGTGAGCCAGAGAGGACCATGAGTATACCACCAAGGGCGAGTGATGCCAGCTATAAGGTCTTCATCGTACCTCTGGATTTCTTCTTGAGTGACAAAGTAAACTATGTTTTGGACAGTTATTTTATACCTTTTAGGGAGTTACCAGTTATTACTGGCTGATTCTTTCATTCAGCATCCTTCTTATTTTCATGTCCATAAACCTTGAGCAAGCTTGCATAACCTGTTTTCTGCAAAGAAAATATCTCTGTTTTCCTGATGGGGTAACATGAAAACAAAAAGCATAATAGATATGCTACCACCTTGTTGATGGCCCCTTGTTTTTGAAATAAGACTCATTTGCTGTCATACGGTCATGTAGGCCACCTGCTATTGATATTTACTTTTTAAATGTTGGGAAGGCATCTTTATTTTATCAGGACAGACTGTATCTTTAGCCTTTGCTATGCAGTTCCTTCTAGTACTTACACACACATGTTTACATTCATATTTGATTTGTACTAATCTGAATCTCTCTGTTGCAAGTATCTACGCTATAATACTTACAAATGCTATAAATTCTTTTTTTTCGGAGAATGGAGAATTACATATATGGTACCTTAAGTTGTACTTAGAGTGTGCATTTTAAGTTGTATGAAATGTTTATATCAAAGAGGTTAGAACATCTCATGGGTAATAGTACAGAATGAGGATGAATTCTATCTAAAAGGCAAATAAGTGTGTGTTCTTGAAAAAAGTTCTCCATTTAAATTTTTCATTTAGTAGAGATTGAAGCCACTGAGAAATTCATTATATTTGAAATTTGATCACAACAGTAGTAAAATGGTCAGTAAAGAGTTGTATTATTTGCATTGGTTTTAGTATTACCAGTTAAAGACTTTGGAAAATGTTTAGAAGACTGGGTAATAATCTAAGATCTCTTTTCTCCATAATTTCCTTTTTTTGCCGTCACTTACCACTGCATATGAATGCAAGATTCAGTGCTTCCAGAGAGTTGACAACTACAGCATTCAAATGTCACAATCATCTGGTGACTTTAATTCAACACAGCTCGTGCTTCACAGTCTAAGCAATGTAATGATGATCCATGTACATGACATTGTGCCTCAAGTTCCTTCATTCTTCATTTTTTGTTTTATCTGAGTGTGTATTCCTCAGATTTTTGGTTTCTTAACTTTCTGTTGCTGTGGATGAAATCTTAAACTGGCTTCCTTGATGTATAGAAAAATATTTATCTGTCATCCTCACTGCTGAGTTTTGTTTGAGTGTTTAGAACATCCTTTGAAGTCAGTATATTGTCTTTCTGAGCTGCCTTCTGATGCTGACTCAACCACACTGCTGTGCTGATAAAAAATATTTACAGTAGTACCCTGCAGCAACAAAGATTAAATGACTAAGAAGGACAGTCTTCCTAGGTTGCTACTCCAGGCAAAGACAAATTCAGGCTTTTACTCAGAATCTACATTGGAAGAATTCCTTCATCCCTGTAAGGAATATGAAGGTATCCTACCTTGTATCTTCTGCCTGTATGGGTTTCTATCTTCTCTGAGTAAAATTGAGTACTTTTAATATGTAAAATTGAGTATTTTAGTATATATTACTAAGGAAAGGACAGAGGACTCTTTTACAACATCTTTCAGAGTAATCCTCCATTTCAACTTTTTTGTGTCTCCTTAAAAATTGTATTTCCCCAGCTAGCTGGAGCTTTTAACATTGAAAACTGCCATTGAAGCACAAGCTTATGAACTGAAAGCAAACAGATGAATATTCCAAGTTCCTCAATACAAATTGCCTGGTTGCTAGGACCACTACAGAACACAGGCTGCTCACAGTTCAGCAGTAATTGCTTTGCAAATAATTGCACTAATTGAAGACTGATTTTGCTAAATGCACTAGGCTATGTTTTGTCTACTATTTCAGAGATGTTGTTGTCCTCCACTGTGTTATGCTTCTTTACCATGCTTAGTCTGTGTCTCCTGTGAAATTAATCTTGTCTTAATAGGAGTAGTTTAGGTGTTTATATGGAGAGAGAGGACCTATTGGAGTGGGTCCAGAGTAGGGCCACAAAGATGATCATGGGGCTGGAGCACCTCCCCTATGAGGACAAGTTAAGAGAGTTCAGGCTGTTCAGCCTGGACAAGGTCCTAGGAAGAACTTGTAGCGGCCTTCCTGTAGGGGCCTACAGGAAAGCTGGAGAGGGACTGTTTATCAGGGAGTGCAGTGATAGGCTAAGGGTAATGGTTTCAAACCAAAAGAAGGAATTCTTTCTGTGAGGGTGATGAGACGCTGGAACAGGTTGCCCACAGAAGCTGTGGATGTCCACTCCTTGGAAGTGTTTAAGGTCAGGTTGGAAGGGACTTTGAGCAACCTGATCTAGTGTAAAATGTCCTTGCCCATGGCAGGGGTGTTGGACTACATGGTCTTTAAGATCCCTTCCAACACAAACCATTCTATGATTATATGTTTCTACAATGCTTTCAAAGTTTTAAAATATTTTTTAAAGAAAGTATTTATCTGAAGACTCAGATCAAAGTAAGAATTTATAAAGAACAGTGAACTTGATCATAAAAAGTTGATGGTATTAAGAATATCAAACTGCATGCAGAAACACTCCTCAGTCCCTGGAAGAGTAAGAGAACATATGTCAAATTTTTTTGTACCCCAGTCTAAAGAAAGCTTTGGTTTCAAATTTTCAGATTTTAATCTGGAAATGGTGTCACTTCATAGGTAATAATTCTGAGACACCAGTGGGAAATATGCTCAGTCCTGATACTAACACTGAAATAATCCTGAGAAAATGAATTCATTATATCGTAAAAAGTGTGCACAGCTACATGCATATGTAAATAACACACATGTATGCATATATGCACCTACAGATGGATATGCGCGCACTTTGTGGTCTTTAAAGCAAGCCTTACAGTGAAGGAGTGAGTAACTGAAACTACATAAACAGAATGCTAGGAAGCATGTTTTTCACAAGTTATGGTTATTTTTACTGAACAAAATGTCAACTCCAATGTTAAAAAATACACAATAAATTGAAACAAGTGTAAAATGAAGTTAGTAAAATTTAATTTTTTTTATATAGTATTCAGTAAAAGCCAAAAAGATTTCACCAAGTCTCCATCAAATGTTGTCCATTAATCAGTGGTTTTTACTTTTCATTAGGTTGACATGTGTCACGGAGGCACCCACAAAAACAGACAAGACAGCTACAAAAACTCCCAAAAATCTATTCTAACCCCAAAACCACCATGCACTCCAACAAACAAAGTATATTACAGATTTGGATGTAAATTGGAAATTATCACTACATAACTGGATTAGGAATTCATGACTAGCCCTCTAGAAATATGACCAAAAAATGTGCACACGCTCACTCAACAAGAGGCGGAAAACCTCTCCCTTAAGAGTATCCAGCAAATCACTCACCCACAGAGCGGGCAAGGGCTCTCTCAAGAATATCCAGAAGTATTGCTCACCAGGAGGGGCACTCTCAATTCCGAGAAGTCTCCCTGGGCGGTGTCCCAATCCAATGGGAGGACTGCAGACTGGCTGCTCTGAGGAGGATCAACTCAACTCTCTGTTGGCCCAGTTTATACCTGAGTTGAGTCTGGCTGTGGTCAATTTCTAATTAACCTAGGAGCCAGGGCACAAAAGTCATCAGGCCTCAATGGCTGTCCTTGCTAGGTCATTGGAGCAGGTCTGTGAACAAGATCTTTTATAGGGCCTGGTCTCTGGTCTTTTACAAGACTTGTTGTCTGGGAGGATGCAACTGCCACAACATGAATGATCACAATGGTATTTTCTTGTATTAAAAAGGTAGCTTAATTCTGGAAAAGACTGAACACTAACTGCTATACAAAGATTCCTCTCACCTGTCAATGAAAAAGTGTTTGGAAAAAACATTGGAGAAGACCAGGCTTTTAGACACGCTTAGTTCATTGTCACACAACTATCTTCACCATTTATCAGAAGTACTGGCTACCTGGGGATTTCCCAGTCTACTGGAGGCTAGCAAATCATAGAATCATAAAATCATAGAAACATCAAGGCCAGATAGAACCTTAAGATTATCAAGTCCAACCTACAGCCCTACGCCACTGTAACACTAAACCATCTCCTGCAGTGCCACATCCAGTTGTTTTTTAAACATGTCCAGGGATGGTGACTCTACTACCTCCCTAAGCAACCCATTCCAATGCTTCACTACCCTTTCAGTGAATAAGTTTTTCCTAATATCCAATGTAATCTTCCCCTGGTGCAACTTGAACCCACTCCCTCTTGTCCTGTCGCTATTCACTAGGGAGAAGAGGCATTACCCATCTCACTACAGCTGCCTTTCAGGTAGTTGTAGAGAATGAGGAGATCTCCCCTCAGCCTCCTCTTCTCCAGGTTGAATAGCCCCAGCTCCCTCAGCCTCTCTTCATAAAACTTAGCCTCTAGTTCCCTAATCATTCTGGTTGTGCCTTCTCTGTACCTTCTTCAGCACCTCGATGTTCTTCCTGTACTGTGGAGCCCATAACAAATGTGACACCTATCTACAAGAAAGGCAGTGAAGCCGTGCTTTGGGACAATGGATGTGTGAGACAGGTATTCGACAAGCAGAGCTTATCCCCGAGGGCAGGATGCTCTTATCTTCAAAGATGGAATACTTCAGGACTCCCAAGGGCCAGTAAGATATGCATAACCAGCCTAGGCCAGCCTTGGAGTCTCTTAACAAAGACAAGGAGTTAACTGAATGGAGCCCATCAACAGGACAGCCTAATGAAGACTACCATGATGAAGTAAAACGGCCACCAGAGACCCGGATGACCACCGAAAGACTGTATTGTGCATGCGGGAGTAGGCGGCAACATGTTAATGAGTTCTCAGAAATTGCATGAATATGTATATCTAAACTGTACATAAGCTATACATCTAGCCTTTCTCGGGTCACACACCAGGTGGAGCTATCCCAGGTATGCCCAGCGCTGCAATAAAGAATACCTGCTTAATAGACATCAAGGCTGTTAAGTTCTGATTTCGGCCTTTTCATGGCATCAGCAGGAAGGAGGATCCAGGGAATTACAGGTCTGTCAGTCTGACCTCGATGCCAGGAAAGGTCACAGCAGATCATCTTAAGTGACATCACACTGCACATACAGGATAATCAGGAGATCATGCTCAGTCAGCATGGCTTTATGAAGGGCAGGTCTTGCCTGACCAAATTGATATCCTTTATGACAATGTCACCTGCTTTGAGGATGTGGCAAGAGCTGTGGTCGTTATCTACCTGGACTTCAGCAAAGACTTGACATCATTTTCCCCAGCATTCTCCTTCAGAAACTTATTGCTCAGAGCTTTGATAAGTACACTCTGCACTGGCTAAAAAACTGTCTATAAGGCTGGGCCCAAGGAGTGGTAGCGAATGGGAGTAAAATCTGGCTGGTGTCCAGTCACAAGTTGTGTCTCGCAGAGCTCAGTACAGGGAGGGGCCTATGCTTTTTGATATCTTTATTAACAATCTGAATGAAGGGACTGGTTGCACTCTCATTAAGTTTGCAGATGACACCAAATTAGGCAGATGTATCAATGTGCTGGAAGGTAGAGAGGTTCTACAGAAGGATCTAGACAGGCTAAATGAGTGGGCCAAAGCTAATTGTATGTGGCTCAACAAGGCCAAGTGCCGGGTCCTGCACTTTGGTCACAACGACCCCATGGAAATCTATAGACTTGGGGATCTGTAGTTGGAAGACTGCAAGTTGGAAAAGGACCTGGGGGTATTGGTTGATAGGTGCCTGAATATAAGCCAGCAGTGCACCCAGGTGGCAAAGAAGGCTAATGGCATTTTGGCTTGTATTAATGTGGCCAGGAGTTGGGAAGTGATTTTTCCCCTGTACTCCACAATAGTGAAGCCGCATCTCAAGTGCTGTGCTCTGTTTTGGGCCCCTCACTACGAGAAAGACTTTGGCATGCTGGAGAATGTCCAGAAAAGGGCAACAAGGCTCATGAAGGATCTGAAACACAAGTCCTATGAGGAGCAACTGAAGGAACTGGAATTTTTTAGCCTGGAGAAAAGGAATGTGAGGGGAGACCTTATCACTTCCTATAGCTACCTGAAAGGGGTTGGAGAGAGGAGGGAGTCAGCATTTTCTCCCTAGCAGTAAGTGACAGGACTAGAGGAAATGGCTGCAAGTTGTGCCAGGGAGGGTTTAGGCTGGGTATCAGGAAGAAGTTTTTCACTGAAAGGGTCACAGAATCACAGAAGCACAGAAGCACAGAAGCACAGAATGTTAGGGACTGGAAGGGACCCTGAAAGATCGTCTAGTCCAATCCTCCCGCCGGAGCAGGAACACCTAGACAATGTTACACAGGAAGGCATCCAGGTGGGTTTTGAATATCTCCAGGGAAGGAGACTCCACCACCTCCCTGGGCAGCCTGTTCCAGTGTTCTGTTACCCTTACTGAGAAGAAGTTTCTTCTCAAATTTAGGTGGAACCTCTTGTGTTCCAGTTTAAACCCATTACCCCTTGTCCTACCATCGATTGTCACTGAGAAGAGCCTCGGGTCATTAGGCATTGGAACAGACTGCCCAGGGCAGTGGTGGAATCAACATCCTGGAGGTATTTAAAAAAGGTGTTGATCTGGTACTTGTGGACGTGGTTTAGTGGTTTAGTGGCAGCACTAGGTTAATGACTGGAGTCAGTGATCTTAAAGGTCCCTTTCAACCAAAGAGATTCTCTGAATCTGTGATTCTGTTTGCTTGGCTAGTTTAACTACTCTGCTTTACTCATATTCGTTAAACACATTTCCTTTTAATTCTAGTATCACTTAAATCTCCTGTGAAAGACTTGTTCAGATTCAAACTTCATTATATTTTTTAGGAAGTGTGTGCTACATAATATGAACATTTTGAATCAGACACAAATAGTGTTACTCTTAGAGCAGGTATGAGTCTGTTCCATTATCCACATTTTGAGAATCTTCCAACAGATTTTAGTTTTGTAGATATTTTCATTTTTTGAAGCAGCATCAGCTTTTTTTTTTTCTGAGATGGTTTTGGAATTATTTTAAAAATATGCAAATGAAACATTTTACTATTAATTTCAAAGGACTTGTTTAGTTTTTCGCTGGATTAATTGTTTATCATAACAGGCTGTTCATATCATTAAAGTTCTTGAAGTTCTTAAACAACTTCCTTTATGAAGAAGCATTCATTTTATTGACCTCTTTTCATCTTAAACTCTTCAGCATGGTGATTTGTTTGTCATACATCTGTTAGGAACTACTTACAATTAATTAGAATTCATATACACACACATACACATATAAACAACACCCTCCGCCAATCAAACACCACACATCACTATAATCAAATACAAGCTCTGTTTGGACAATTTATTTCAAATAGCTTTTTTTGCAATTAATGTCTGTACAATGTTTTTAAGTCCTGTGTAATAACAAAATCATCAGAAGCACTTACTCATACTGTGTCTCATGTAGATATCAGCAAAAGCAGTTAGATAAATAATAGAGTGAAATAAAGCCTTTCAGAGTATTAAGATGCCATCAGACTTGCCAAAGATACTTAAATGCCTCATATCGCTTTTAAAAATGCTATTAAAATACTGATATTACTTGCACTGATACTATTATAGCTTTATTAATATAAATTAGATAGATAGATAGATAGATCACTTGAACTGTATTTTCTGTGGAGTACTCTCACATTTTCAGGGTTGTTAGGAAACTTTATGCTAAAGAACAATATATTCAGAAAAAGTCTAGGATCTGTGCCCAATAGTCTTCAGGATACTGGTTTGCCACAATTCTCATCATCTACATCACCATTATTATCATTTAAAGGCTGATGGTCCAGAAACCTACTATTTTCTCTTTGGTAGAAAAATGAAGTGACTTAGATATAGATGATTTTATGCTACATTATGTTGTTATCCCATATGCATACTAAAATTACATTTCTGAATTAAGGCTTCATGACAAATTTTATGGTGAAGATATTAATCACTTTTTTTTTTTTTTTTTTAAACTATGTTTCTAACTCAACTGTCCCATGCAACACTACAGGCATGGCAAAGAGTGGCTGAAATACTGCCTGGCAGAGGAGGTTATGGTCCAGAGAAGGGCAACGAAGCTGGTGAAGGGTCTGGAGAACAAGTCTCATGAGGAGTGGCTGAGGGAAATGGAGTTGTTCAGCCTCAAAAAAAGAAGGCTGAGGGGAGACCTCATTGCTTTCCACAGCTACCTGAAAGGAGCTTGTAGAGAGGTGGGGATCCATCTCTTCTCCCAAGTAACGAGTGATAGTACAAGAGGAAATGGCCTCAAGTTGCACCAAGGGAGGTTTAGATTGAATATTAGCAAAAACAGAAACGTTCACTGAGCATTGGAACAGGCTTCCTAGGGAAGTGGTAGAATCATCACCCCTGGAGGTATTTAAAAGACATGTATTTGAGGTGCTAAGGGATATGGTTTAGCAGTGCGCTTGGCAGCATTATGTTAGTGGTTGGACTTGATGATCTTAAAATCTTCTCCAACCAAAATTCTATGATTCTCTATGCATCTTTTACAAATACACTAGGAAAAGTTAGAGGTATGTATTACACAATCTACATACACATATCTTTGACTATCTCCCTTTAAATGGAACAGGAAAACTCATATCTATTATCGATTTCTAAACGTGCTGGTTAAGGTCCAAGCAAGATCACTAAGGCTCAGTAAGTGTTGAAATTCCTTGCTACTACTCTGAAAATGGCACTCCTCATCTCTTGAGGACTAAGTAGAATCAAAAAAAAAAAAAAGTTAGACTGACATCATATCAGAAACAGTTTTACTAGTTTTGTCTGATTTTTCACTTTGTGCTGGTTTCATCTGGGAGAGTTAATTTTCATAGTACCTTGTATGGGGCTGTCCTTTGGATTTGTGTTGGAAACAGTGTTGACAACACAGGGATGTTTAAACGTTTGCTGAGCAGAGCTTACATGGTGTTAAGGCCTCTTCTGCTCCTCACACCACCCCATCTAGCAAGTAGGCTGGGGGTGCACAAAGAATTGGCAGAGCACACAGCTGGGACAGCTGTCCCCAGCTGACTAAAGGTATATCCCATAGCATATGGCATCATGCTCAGCATATAAACTAGGGGAAGAAGAAGGAAGGGGGCGGACATTTGAAGTGATGGCATTTGTCTTCACAGTGATTCACAAGTCACTGTTATGCCCTGTTATGCACTGTTAAGCCCTGCTTTCCTGGAGATGGCTGAACACATGCCTGCTGATGCGGAGGGGTGAATGAACTGCTTGTTTTTCTTTGCTTGTGTGTTCAACTTTTGCTTTACTTGTCTTTACCTCAACCCGTGAGGTTTCTCACCTTTACCCTTCTGATTCTCTCTCCATCTCACTGGGGAAGGTCATGAGCAAGCGCCTAGATGGGGCTGAGCTGCAGGCTGGACTTAAATCATGACACACTTTAAGAATTAATGACTAAAACTTACGAATGGCACTGGGATCCAGGGTTAAAATCTGCAACTTCTTTCTTTGAACTTAAATTCTTTATCCATAGGGTACAGAATCACTCTAGCAAAGCAGAGGCAAGGGCAGTAAAGTCTTTTCCCTCCCTCCTTGTACAACACATATTTTTCATTCTCCCTCTCTTTCTCTCCATTTACAGTGACTGCAAATTAACAAAATGCTTGTAGATACTAATTATAAGAACAATGACAACAGTAGCATTAGTGAAATGAACTGGCTTTGACAGACAGCAGGTAAAGAGAATATGAAATTCTGCAGCAAAGTGATTTGCAGTTTTAGAATCTCAGTAAGAGACAGTTTGGTGGAAATAACTAGTGTCTTCTTAATCATTGTATTTAATTTATTTTCCCCTGAAGATAAAATCCAATTAAGAATCCAAATTATGTTCTTGACAGCTATCAGTCAAACTAGTTCTGTACTCTTTTTAATTTTAGGGTAAAAAGAGTACTTGAGGTCACTTTGTTTCAAAGTCCTATAGCATCAGAAATGTAGTTTGATTTTGGGCATTCTAGCTAAGGTAAAAGTTCGTCACTCTTTAGGCATTGAGAAAGCTGTAAAATTGTAAAATAGTGTTTATTGTTCACAGTAAAAAGGACTGACAGCTTTTGAATGCCAAAGCCATGGTACAAATCTTGATTATTAACAGAAGATTTAAAAACCATTAACTGCAGATTTCTGAAAATAATTTTACTAAGTTATTTTTCTCTTAATTCGTAATATATAAATACTACACTTTTTTTTTTGTTTTTTTTAATAAGCACTTTCATAGTTGTAAAACACACTTTCTATTTATTCTTTTAACAAATTCTACATTTGATGGGAAAATTTTTCTCACATTACTTCCAAAGAGCAAATCATCAAGCAGCTATTATCAAGGTACAAGAGTACTTGATAACACAATCAAGAATCTCTATAATTCATGCTTCTCTCTTTATCCAAGAAGATATAATGATAATATGCAGTCAGTAGGTAAATTACAGAAAATTGTCTGTTTAAATCTTCATTCATATTTAAAAGACACAGATTATTTTACTGATAAGCCAAGCTCTTCATCACTAAGTCTTTGCATG
Organism: Apaloderma vittatum; assembly: GCF_000703405.1. Lineage (NCBI taxonomy): Eukaryota > Metazoa > Chordata > Aves > Trogoniformes > Trogonidae > Apaloderma > Apaloderma vittatum. Next base: position 6,503 of record NW_009707320.1, on the reverse strand, counting down.
CCATTATTACGATCCTGCTATTTCTGGTCGTGTTGTTAACCTTGTTCTTCTCAATTCCCTTAATAACAAACAAGGCTATGAATGCTTTTATTTTTTCTGCAGATCCTACCATATACAAAAGGCTTCTGCAATCAGCCTGAGAAGAACAGATTATAAACTACTCACTTGATTTTGGTAGCTGTTGAGACAGACTTCGGCACTACTTTGTATCTGAAGCTCACGGTCTTGCAGGATGTCATTTGAAAAAACAACCTCTTCTTACCACAGGTATTAATGTAGTAGGAGCTCTTTTCTGACATTTTTTAGGTCACTGTAAATAACATAAAGAACAATTTCTCTTTCACTGATTTTCAAGGAAAGTAACTTAATACTTACTACATCTTGATTCTTTGTATTTATTCTAAAATAAGCTGTTATTATTGACTTTCCAGTGTATTAGACTTTATGAGTGTATAAAAACATATCATAAAATGATGTTACTTCTGCTACATAAAAGTATGTCTGTATTGTTCCTTTTCTTCTCCAAAGTATTCCAGACTGCTTTCATGGACAGCAATCGGTCATTGCTTTTAAAATGCCTAAATTCTATCAGGGCGCATGCTCAAAAGATTACGACCTCAACTTCATAAATACCAAATATAAACTGATTTCAATCATGTCTATGGGAAGATGCAGCTGTTTTCCCACACCATTCCTCCAGAAAGTAGTTTTGTCATATATAAATAGTGAACTATGAGATACAAACACGTCTTCCTGAAGGTTGAAAGAAGAAAGAGTTTTGTTGTTTTGGATTGTGTTTTTGTTTTTTGTTTGTTTGTTTGTTTGTTTGTTTGTTTTTCCTGGAAGTGGTAGACATACATTTGAATGATCTTATCTGGGGAGTATTTTATCACTATCTTTGTATGTTGCAAAAAGAACTGCACTTGTTGGAGAAAAAAAATTGAACAACAAAACCTAAGCAAAAAAACTAACCTGATAACTGTTAATAAACGCCCTAAGGAAAACAAAATAAACTGCTCACAGAAGAAGTATAAATTCTGTATAGCACAAAGTACTGAGTTCTTGGTAGTTGACACTACATAGCTTTTCCAAAATGCCTAAGAATCAGTTTCATACAATTATAATATTCTTAGCATTAATTCTCTTGGCATATAAACAGCTGGAACTTGGTTTTTTTTAAATGTCTTTCCCTCATTAACTGCTATTGGTTTCATAACATTATTGCTTTTAATGAGGTTACAGAATTCTTGCAGTGGAGTGTAATTTGCTGGAGTTTTTCAAAAGGAATGCATTTTATGAATGAACATGGAAGATAATATACGCTTTATGTAAGACATCTCCTGGAAGCCCTAGAGGAGAAAATGTAGCATGGATACTTATCTTTTTTCCTCCAGCAAATAGACGCATTCCTGAATTTATGCCACCAGAAGTTTATACTAAAAATAAATAAATAAATAAATAGAAAAAATTTAATTTTATATTTTCCAGCGGGTGTTGAATAGATTTAGGAGAAACTAAACAATGTCTTCATTCTTTGTAGAGTTGTTTAATTACTTTGTTATTGAATCACTGCAATTATTAAATATATATTAGAATATGTAGGTATTCTAACAGATATGTCAGTTCTTTTTATGAGTAGATTTTTTTAATGCATAAAAATAATTGAATTATCTGAATCACCAGTCAAACACTTAATCAGCACTTGCATCAACAATTAAGTATCTGACATGACAAATTGAGTTAATTGTCAGCTACACATCAGGAAAATTAAGTGATTAATGAAAAAAGGTATAATAAAGCCTTTACCAGCAATGTTTTTAAAGTAAAAACAGAGTGACAGACTGGAACTTTGAAATTAATTGAAAAGAAACCTCTGAGATGAGGTTTCATTCTTGTGACAATTGCACATAAGTATCTGACAATAAACTATTATGAAACTGTAGAAATGTGTTTAAAGAGTTCAATTTTCTGACACTGAGGGAGATCATGAACAAATTTGCTTTTTATCAAATTTCAATAGCAAAATATATTTTCCCTTTATAAATATTATTAATATATTTAATTTACTAAATAGTTTTCCTTACCAATAAATTAGCCATCAGATGACAGGTATTAATCTGCATCTAAATTTCATTAGATATATAAATACAGATGTTATTGAATTCAGTTAAAGAAAATACTATTACAATCATTATTATGGTTATACCATTACATACTTTTATTTACTCAAATTACTATTACTGATGTTAAACATGATTCTACAACTCTGCCAATCATTTCTACCCATGGCTATTAGGCATAATTTGAATTATTGATATATGCTTGCTGAATTACTGGTTATTTTAGTCAAAAGAAAAAAGACCAGTTGTTCATCTTCCACAGCTTTGCAATTTATATGCTCTGTTATAATTCTGAAAACTGAGTGGTGTGCTCCAAACTGACCCCGTAGGCATACATATAGACTCTGCCTCAGCTCTGTATTTTTGCACCACAGCTTCTGCTCAAAGATTCCTTCAGTGTTGTCTAAAGAAGTAACATAGACTTCACACCGCTGAGGATCTGGACACAAGTTTCATCACAATTCACAAATTTATTTATCTGACTATACCAATAGCAGGATTTAACCTAATGGGCTAGGAATGCCTGAGTTCACTTTGAGTGAAATCGTCCTTCTTAAGAGTGAATTCAGCTTTAAATACCAACATGCAAACTATAATGGGTAGTGTATTTTTTTTTCTTTTCTTGAGGAGAGATATTTTATATAGTTCCTACTGAGATCATAAAGATACACCTGAAATTACCATTATGTATGTTTATTGGCCTGTACTGGGTTTGCCTGGCTGGATTTCAGTGTGGG
>NW_009707320.1:0-3582 GCF_000703405.1 Apaloderma vittatum | reverse complement strand
AAAAAGAGGGCCCTGCCGCTGGCCAGGGCTGAGTCTATCAGTAAAGTGACAGGAGAGGAACGCCTCTGGGGAAAGAAGAGAGGAAAAGAATTGTGCCACACAACAGCTGTCACAGAGATGGAGGAGTGAGAATATGTGAAGACATTAAGGTCAGTGTAGAAGGAGGCGGTGGGAGGATGTGCTCCAGGTGCCAAAGCAGAGTCCCCTGGGTCATGGTGAAGACCATGGTGAAGAAGGTTATCCCTCTGCAGACCATGGGTAGGGTGTAGATGTCCACCTGAAGCCCATGGAGGACCCCACGCTGGAGCAGGTGGATGCCTGAAGGGGACTGTGTCCTGTGGGAAGCCTGCACTGGAGCAGGTTGCTGCCAGAACCTGTAGCCCATGGAAGAGAGAAATGCACACGCTGGAGCAGGTTGGCTGGTGGGACTTTTGTGATGCTGCGGGAGACTCACGCTGGAGCAGTGTCCCCTGAAGGACTGCACCTCAAACTCACATTGGGGCAGATTGCCCCTCATGAGGTGTCTCACGTTGGGCAGTTTGTGATGAATTGCCCTTCGTGAGATGACTTATGCTGGAGAAGAATGTGTGAAGATGGTCTTCCATGAGAGGGACCCCACAATGGCCCAGGGGAAGTGTGGAGAGTCCTCCTCTGGAGTGAAGAAGAAGCAATGGAACCAACATTGGATGAACTGACCATAACCCCCCATTTCCTGTCCCACTGCGCCGCTCGAGGGGAGGAGGTGAATAAACCAGGATTGATGTTGAGCCTGGGAAGAAGAGAGGGATGGGGGGAAGGTGTTTTTTCTTCTAAGATATGTTTTTGTTCTTTTAATAAATCTAACTAATTTCCTCCAAATTGAGTCTGTTTTGCCTGGGAGAGTAAATGCAAGTGATTTCCCTGTCCTTATCTCAAACCTTGAGCCCTTCAATATATTTTCTCCCTCTGTCTAGTGGAGAAGAGGGAGTGAGAGAGTGGCTGTGTGGGCACCTGGCTGCCAGCTAGGATTAAACCACAGCATGTCCTGAGAAATCTAGAAGTGACTGTCAGGTAAGTTGTGTAAAGTGCTTTGGTTGATGTGTGCTAAAAGCCTGAGACTTTTGCAGAAGGACACTATTTTGGGGTCTGAATAGTGGAGTGGATCTCTGTTCATCTAGCTCAGAATTCTGTTCCCGACACTGCAACCAGTGAAGTGAGTTTTAGAAAGTATGTGAGTTTGGCTACTTTCTGCAATCCTTTTTCTTGGTTTTTACATCTCCAAAACCTATGCCACTTGTGTTTACTTCACCCTTCCAGCTGTTTTGAATTTATCATCCTTGCATTTTTGCCCTGTGCAGACTAGCACAAAAGTTCAGATTATGGTTATCATGTGTTGTTGCCATTTGCTTTAGCCTAGAACATAGCTGCTACAGCTATTTGCTCTAATATAACTTTTATAAAAACTTGTTATTCTTAAAAAAACTATTTGTAAAAAGGGAAGCAAGGCAACTAACCTTGTATGTGAAAACATGACTTTATTATTAGTCCTACCCAAGTGTTGACAATCTATTTGCAATACAATAATGATATTAATGCAGTTACAATAGTCCTAATAGATGCAGTCCAATTATCCACTTCATACTGATTTCTGCAAATAACGCAGTTAAAATTGTTATACATAGACTGTGTAGTACCTACATATTTTTGTGTTTACCATTTCCACATCCTTCTGTAAAGGCTAATGGGATCAGTCTCCACTTAGTAGGGAACACTTGCACTCAGCCATTAACATCCAGGAGGATTTTGATGGCAAAGGAAGTGGTCTCTTCCTCCTCAGTCTTAGGTCCATCAAAGATTTTTCTTATGTGTTGTTACAAAACCTGTTCAGTCACTCTTTCTTTCCTCATTGGCTCAGAGTTTACTTAGTTGCTCACCTACTATTTAGGACAGGCTGGAGTGCTGGGCAAAGGTGAACCTCATGAAATTCAATAAGGACAGGTGTAGAGTCCTGCATCTGGGGAGGAATAACACCAGGCACCAGTACAGATTAGGGGATGCCCTGCTGGAAAGCAGCCTTGTGGAGAAGGACCTTGAACTCCTAGTGGACAGTAAGTTGTCCATGGGACAGCAATGTGCCCTTGTGGCCAAGAGGGCCAATGGGATCTTGGGGTGTATTAAGAAAAATATGTTCAGTTTTTTTTGGGAGGTTCTCATCCCTCTCTACTCTGCCCTGGTGAGACCACACCTGGAATACTGTGTCTAGTTTTGGACTCCTCAATTCAAGAGAGATAGGGACATACTGGATAGAGTCCAATGGAGAGCTATGAGGGTGGTAAAGGGACTTGAATATCTCTCCTGTGAAGAGTGAATGAGATAACTTGGGGCTGTTTAGCCTTGAAAGGAGATGGTTGAGAGGAGACCTTAATAACTTATATAAATATCTGAGGGGTGGGCGTCAAGAGGAAGAACACATTCTCTTCTCAGTGGTGCCCAGCAATAGAACAAGGAATAACGAGTTTAAGTTAGAACATAGGAAGTTCCACCTCAACACAAGGAGAAACTTTTTTTACTGTGAGGGTGACAGAGCACTGGCACAGGCTGCCCAGAGAGGTTGTGGAGTGTCCTTCTCTGGAGACATTCAAAACCTGCCTGGATGCGTTCATGTGTGGCTTGCCTTAGGGGATCCTGCTTTGGCAGGGAGGTTGGACTAGATGACCTCTAGTGGTGCCTTCCAACCCCTAACATTCCATGATTCTATGATTTATCAATCTAGTAGAGGGTGTCACTGTCCATGGCAGGGGGATTGGAACAAGATGATCTTTAAGGTCCTTCCCAACCCAAAGCATTTTGTAAATGAATGAATTAATTAGACCGTTACCACATATGGTTAAGCCCTTCCACTGCAGAATCAGGACTAAGTGGAAACAAAATAAGTTATTGCTAAGCTATAGGTAATAAGATGCCACAGAGTCAGCCTTCATCTGAAGGACATAGCCCTCTTGACCCCCTTCTTACCTTTAACAGTTTTTGCAGTCACAGCTTAAAAAGATCTACAATCGATCAAGACAATCCCTAACAAGCCCTTAGCCCTGAATTACTAAGTCATTCGAAAGCCTGTGGCATCTTGTGATCAGTAGAAATATCATAATTTCTTATCTGGCTGCACAATCTGGTGATTAATCTCCTTTTCTGACAGGTGAGAAAACATAGTTATGGAAAGAATAGGCAGCTTAAGAGGACATAAGTGTGGGGTCTGAGATCATCTAAATCCAGGCTAAGAGGAGGGGTTAGCTGGGTGTGTGGAAGGTGATATAGACTGAAGAATGTCAGAGGCACATTATTAAGGAATGCATGGAAGAATATCAAAATGCAGTTGGGACTGCAACACAGCTTTTACAGCATTCTGAACAAAAAACAAAGTTTAAAAAATACTGGAATCTTAAGACCACATGATCATCACTCATGATACAGTAGCAAACATTACGGACTGTGGATAAAGCCTGCTACTCTAGGTTTGTGGAGGACACACAGGGTGTTCCTTCTATATTCAGGTGGCCCCATATACACCTGTTGCTGTTACTAATTGTATTGGGTTGGCTCAGC
>NW_009707319.1:0-6804 GCF_000703405.1 Apaloderma vittatum | reverse complement strand
TTCCCTCCCTGCCCCCAGCCTCCATTTCTGTGGCATTTAGCCCTGTGCAGTGAGGGCAGGTAGCCCCTTGGGAGGAGAGTGTAGAAGTAAGTGCAGTGTGGCAGGTTCCCTCCCTGCCCCCAGCCTCCATTTCTGTGGCATTTAGCCCTGTGCAGTGAGGGCAGGTAGCCCCTTGGGAGGAGAGTGTAGAAGTAAGTGCAGTGTGGCAGGTGTTGGATGAAGTTTAAATAAACTGTGGCCCATTGAAATAATGATATGAGCACCTTTGTCCACTTCTGTTTTGCTTATAAGAAGTGTATTAATACTGCACTTGAGCAGGTCTAAGACAGAAGAGTTCGCTGGGGCGCATTACATGAAAAGTGTTTAAATCTGAGTGATGGATGCAGCTCCTGTTGCTTTCCTGACAAGTCTGGAGTTGTATCACAGTTTCCCCACCATAGGGGGTGACGATTACACAGGGGTGGTGCTGTCCCACTACTTGCCCCACAGTGCTGGGCCCTGGGTGCCACCATCCCTCAGCCAAACATGGCCTGTGTTGTAATTCAGAATAAAGTATTGTTAATATACATGGTGACCTGGTGGACAGGAAGAAAAAAAAAATCATTAAATCAGTTCTTCCACACTAGAGGTAGTGCTTTAAGGAAAATAATGATAAAAAGCTAAAAGACAGTATAAACGGTCCCACTGGATTTTACCTCGCTCTAGCATCACTGCCAAGAACCAGCCTTCTCAAATGCGGATGTTATTCTGTAGGTTCTTGGGTTCAGCCGGTGTCAGAATACCGTTCAGTGAGCTGTAGGAGATGCTCGGTGATGTGTGTTTTTCATGTTAAGGGACTGACTTCTGTAAGTCATATCATGCATGGTGGTGTGAAGTTTGGCCCCACAGGTGCGATGCTCGTAGCTGCAGCACTAAGTGTGCTGCTTGGCAGAGGAGCTGGCAAGAAACAAACTACTTGAATGTTCTTTAGTTGCGTAAGAATGAGTAAAATAAACTGCTGAGGGACTAGAAGAACAGTTAGGGTATGTACAGCACTGACTGTGCAGGAATTCCCAAATTAGCTCTAAACATCCTGGTTTTGGTACCAGCACAGGCTGGTTATGATGGTGCATCCTTTGCCTGAAGGAGAAAAGGGCTCTGTCAGACTCATTGTGAGTTAAGAAATGGTTTAGCTCCTGGCATTCCGCCTCTCTGTGTATAGATGCGTGATCTGAGGAGGGAAATTAGCATTACTGGATTAATTCAGGCAATTTATCATCAAAAGTGTTACTTGTTGAAACCTGTTGAATTGACATAAATCATGAAACTACTCCTTAAATATTTTGTTTGGCTGGTTTCAGATTGCTTTTGAAAGTAAGTAAGACTTACTGCTCTCGCCTTCATATATTTGTTTAGCAAATACAACACCCCACAGCCTCCTTGATAGCAAAAGTAGCAACAGCACAAGATGACATCACTGGAGATGGTACCACTTCAAACGTCTTGATCATTGGGGAGCTCCTAAAGCAGGCGGATCTCTACATTTCTGAGGTAACATAGGCAGTTTCTTTTGTAGGTGGAGAAGTTAAATCCTTCATCCGAGACAATTCAGCTTGTTTTGTTTAATGCTTAATATTCATAAGTCAAACATGAACATCAATATGTATTTCTTCCTGAAAGGAGCACAGCCCATCCTTGTAAAATTGGGAGAAGCTGGAGAAGAGGACTTAAGACTTGTTCAAAATCAAAACCACTTTTTGTGGATACTGTAGCTTTTAACAAGGTTTTGTCAGATACTTGTAGTTAACTTCTATTTGTGTGAGTTAAAATGCTTCTTGTATATTAGCAAAGGGATCCTCCGTGATAGTAGGTATTTGGACATTATAAGCTGCAGAACAGGCATTCATGTTGCACAGAGAACACCCAAGTGTGCTTTGTAGTTCCCTTGGTTTCAATTCTGTGCGAGAATAATCTGTACTTTTCCTCTGCATTGGAAGGATTTATATTCCTTTTACATGTATTCAGAAGAGCAGTACATTTTCCTGTGTGTGTAGGATGCGTATTCCCTGTTTTGACGTTTCATGGAATGTTGAAACCATAGATTGTGGGAAAAGTACTGTTTTTTGTCTTCTGTCGTCTAATGATTTCTTCTCTTGCCTTGCCTTAGGGTTTGCACCCTAGGATAGTAGCAGAAGGATTTGAGATTGCGAAGGAAAAAGCACTTGAAGTGCTGGAGCAGGTCAAGGTAACCAAGGAAATGGACAGGGAGACCCTTATGGATGTCGCCAGAACGTCTCTCCGTACTAAAGTTCATACTGAGCTCGCTGACGTCCTAACAGAGGTGAGTGTACGTGTCTCTTCTGCCTTGTTTTGGGTGAAGAGGTCTTGATTTTAAAGTGCTGTGGTAATTCCTTGGAAAGATGGGAAGTTGCAGTTTGAAAGCCTAATTGTCATTTGGGAACTTGTTTCCCCTCCGCTCTGTTCCAGGCTGTAGTAGATTCTGTTCTGACCGTCAGAAAACCAGGTGAGCCTATTGACCTGCACATGGTGGAGATCATGGAGATGAAGCACAAATCAGAAACCGACACGGCGTAAGTAACAAGGATCCTGGAGCTGCAGTTTAATGCCCTGATGTTTGAGTATCAGCAGAGTTTTGAGTAATAATGTGTCGGGGTTAGGCTCAAGCCAGAACATAGCAGCAGTGGCTCAGCTGTGCTTTAGGCTTCTCTCTGTTCAATACAAGTACAAAATAGTAGTCGATAAGTGGAAATGGAGTTGTAGCCATCTAGTTGGCTACTCCCTAGGCTTTGTATTTACCCAGTGGCATGGATGAATTCTGCACTAGCTTTTCTCAGTAGCTAATGCAGTCAGACACTATGCCAGAATAAATTCCTTTTTCATACCGATGGGTGTGCTTTTTGTCCAAGAACGGGCACGCCTTTGGAATGGGGACACATATTCACCATTTACGCCCAACACAAGCGCCCAGGCAATTCATGTTGGACCTGCTGCGCTGCCAGTTCTCTGACACCTGGACGAAATGCCTGTCTTGTGTATGTGCACGTTGACACACAAAATGCTTCTTAATCTTTCAGGCTGATTAGGGGGCTGGTTTTGGATCATGGTGCTCGTCATCCTGACATGAAGAAAAGAGTGGAAGATGCTTATGTTCTTACCTGCAACGTATCGCTAGAATATGAGAAAACGTGAGTACACGGCAGCAAGGTGAAGAGCAGGAAATGCTCCTGTCTTGAAAGACTTTTATGGAAGGTGTCCCTGAGTAAGAACCAAAAGGACTGTGTAGACTCTACAAGTAGAGTGAGGCAGGTAGTGCAGAAGGTGGAGTGGAAGAGGTGATGTTCCTACAGTCCTCTTTTGGGAGAGCGAAGCTGGTGGCTGGGAAAATGTCTTTGAGGGGCAGAGCTTCGTAGTGGCCTGCATTTTGTTGTTTCCTTGAGGAGATCCTGGAAGTCCGTCCTTTCTGGGGCATGATTTTATATTCTGGAGTGGACATCTAAATAGACTTCAGAGTTTGCTCAGTGTCAAATGGAAGACCTGAAGTAGAGAGCAGGAGAAGATAATGTGTTACATGCTGGTTTTGGGGGAGAATCTTGGTTTGGTTTGATTTTTATTAGTATGTAGCTGAGAAGGTTGATGAGCAGAGAGCATAGTTGTGTTACTGCTTTTCTTGATTATTTTTTTTTTCCTCCTTCAGGGAGGTGAGCTCTGGGTTCTTCTACAAAAGTGCCGAAGAGAGGGAGAAGCTAGTGAAAGCAGAAAGAAAATTCATTGAAGACAGAGTGAACAAAATCATAGACTTGAAAAGAAGAGTCTGTGGCGATTCAGATAAAGGATTTGTTGTGATCAACCAGAAGGTGAGATGGAGGGTGTAACTCTACAAAATTAACCGGAGGTGCTGGCTGTCCTGGCAAGCCATGTGCTGACTGGTTCACTTTGCTACCTTTACGCTGATGTACTTCTGAATATATGCATGCAGTTCCTGGTCTGAACCTTGAGGAAGAATTGCTCATTAGTGTCAGCCTAATGAGAGGGTGTTCTTAGCTTTTTCTCGATCCTGGTGGTCACTTTCTTTGTTTCTAGGGAATTGACCCCTTTTCCTTGGATGCGCTTGCGAAAGAAGGAATAGTTGCCTTGCGGAGAGCTAAAAGGAGGAACATGGAAAGGTCAGTTCCTGGGGAGAGGAGAGGGTAAAATCACCGGCTCTTCCAAACCCAAACAGTGAGTCGAGTCTGGCTTGAGTCCACCTCTTGAAGAACTTGCACCAAAAGTGCACTTCAGGCTGTCCAGCTTTTGGTGGTGTAGCTCAGGGTAGTTTGGTCGAACCATAGAAGTGTCCGTTCCGCACACGGGGAGGATGCGGTGGTTGGAGCTATTGATGTGCTTCAGATATAGACACCTGGAGAGGAGACATTTCTCTACAAGCTTAATTTTGTGCAGAGCTCTGCTGAACAGAAGCCAGCTGTTCCAAGCCTGGGAACTGCGGCGTTCTGCGTGCTGAGCTACTCTCGTGGTGTAGTGACTTCAGGTTTTACTTCCTGTAAAGCAGGTGCTAACCTGTGCGTGTTCTCGCTCAGGCTGACCCTGGCGTGTGGCGGAGCTGCCATGAACTCAGTGGAGGATCTCACTCCGGACTGCCTGGGACACGCGGGACTCGTCTACGAGTACACACTGGTGGGTGTGGTGGGGCTTCCGACTGATCCCAGCTTTGCTTTTGCCTTGCGGTGTCTGTGCGTGGCTTTTTCTGAAGTGTTTTAAGAGCTAGACTGGAGCAGGAGTAAAGGCTGGTGGCACTTCACATCCCAGCGTCCACTTGCGTGTGAGCACGGACCTGGATATTTGCTCTTGTTGCAGTGTGTTTTCCTGTTATTTTCATACTGTGCTTCTAATATGTGTAAAACAGAAAACAGCAATAAGGGTCTGCTGCTTCTCGCCACTTTAAAGCGCTGTTAGTGCAAGATGGCATCTGAAACTGTCTGATGTTTTTTTTGCATGTCTGACATGAATACACAACCTTGTTCCTTGCAGGGTGAAGAGAAATACACCTTTATTGAGAAGTGTGACAACCCCCGCTCTGTCACCCTGTTGATCAGGGGACCGAATAAACACACGCTGACACAAATCAAGGACGCAGTGAGAGATGGTCTGCGTGCTGTTAAAAACGCGATTGAGGATGGTAAGTCTCCGCCCTGTTTAGGGGTGTTAAGGTCTTCTGCTGAAATTCATCTCAAAATTAGTAATTTTCTGTCAGTTCTATGGGCGGTTTTTCGTGAAGCGTATTTCAGTTAACTGTCGAAATGGGAAAGGGAGCTTACTGTGAAGTGTCAGTGTGGAGCTGTCCCTCGCAGGGTGCGTGGTTCCGGGAGCAGGCGCGCTGGAAGTGGCAGTAGCTAATGCTCTGGTGAAGCATAAACCTAACGTGAAAGGAAGAGCCCAGCTTGGAGTTCAGGCTTTTGCTGATGCCCTGCTCATCATCCCTAAGGTAGGAAGAACTCTTGAATAAAGTGACTTTAAAGCACAGCAAGACCCGTCACTCTTCCTGCTGTAGATCTCTTTTAACGAAAAACGTGAAATAACACCTCCTCCTCTCTCAAAGGTTCTCGCTCAGAACTCTGGGTACGATCCCCAGGAAACACTCGTGAAGGTTCAGACAGAACATGCAGAATCGGGGCAGCTCACTGGAGTTGATCTGAACACGGGTAAGAACTGGGTGAAACGGGAACGGTGCTCTAGCAAGGATCTGTTGTGGCTCAGCTCCATGGAGAATAAAGTATTATCAGATGTTAGACGGCAGAAAGGGTTACTTTGGTTATGAGAAACTGGTTATTTAAAGACTATTTTACTTCCTCTGTAGGTGAGCCAATGGTAGCTGCAGCAGCTGGAATCTGGGATAACTATAATGTCAAAAAGCAACTGCTTCATTCATGGTAACTGTTACAGGGTTTTCCCTCTGGCTGTGGGTGAATGTCAGAAAGGCCATTCTAACAGTATTTATTTAATATTTTCAGCACGGTGATCGCCAGCAACATTCTCCTTGTGGATGAAATTATGCGAGCTGGGATGTCCTCCCTTAAGGGCTGAGCTGGATCATGACAGCCGTCGCCCCGGGATCGCCCCGGTGAAATGAGAAAGCCCCAGAAGGCGCCCCTCTCCTCTCGGTGGGGGGTTTTCCCAGCAACAGGAGTTCCTCTGCTGTAAGGAGCAGCCCCTCTTTGATAAAAATGGCCACACAAAACAGTAGCAACTTAATCATTTGGCTCTAAAACTCAGTTATTTATTTTTCATTTCACTGAAGTGTACAACTGAGGTTGCTTTCCGTTTTACCCAATAAAGTTACATTCTGTGCGTTTTGTGTGTCACTTATTTAAAACTTCACCTGTCGTGGGGCCCAGGCCTCGGACATTGTGGTAAGAGCCGTGGTTGGCAGGGGGGACCTGCAGGTCCTGGGCTCGGTGGCCTCTTCCTGAAAAGACCCCCTGGGGCTGTGCTGCTGCCGCGGTGGGATTCCAGACCTGGCGTTTGTTCATCAAAGCTTGGCTACGGCAGATCCTTTCCTGGTTTTGTACCCGCTCACAGCTCAAACTGGGCGAGTCGCGGTACTCCTGGGCGGTGTGCGGGGGGCTGACAGACCGTGCCTGGTGGTGCAAGACGGAGATTTTTAGTGGGGTTCCTGCTCCGTTCACGTGTTTGGGGCCGCGGTCCCGCACCGGGGCAGATGGAGCCCAGGGTGGGGCTGGCTGGGTTCTGGGGAGTGGAGCGGGCTCCTGCGGCGGGAAATGGTTTTCCCTGATCTCTGTCCCGAGTGCC
>NW_009707318.1:2299-5716 GCF_000703405.1 Apaloderma vittatum | reverse complement strand
CAAATAAATTTCACTCTTTCTCCTTCTTCCAGTTCTCACATGAACAAACAGACAAACAAAAGCATGTCCCCCCCCCCAAACCCAGTAACAACCAACACTGAAATGCCAGGCAAGAAAGTCAACAAGGCGAGGAACCCAGTGTCAGCGGGGGCAGAATTTGCCCACCGATCTGGCAGCCAGCCCACCTGCCTATCAACAACAGATCCTCTTCAGATCTTACTTGAGTTTTACTTCTATTTACCTTGATCTCCTCCGGTGCTAAGAGCGCAGCATCACTAACAGCAACAGGTGCTACTTCTTCCATACTTATGGCTGGAAGGTTTGACACTATTTTAACTTCTGGCACAGGCTAGAAAAAAAAGAAACATATTGGCACTGAGCACACACCATCTCACAGCTAAATGAAGATACTGAATATCTGGTTTTGTTTAGAGGCAGTTACAGCGCATTTAATGCAAAATAAGAACAAGCTCAGGAACACTAAATATTTTACTCTCCATTTCCCAAATATATTTCACGGTATCCAGTTTCAGAGGAGGGGGAACCTCCAATTTTATGAAATCGATGTACTTACTGGTTTGGGTGTGAAGTGGAAGTTACAAAGCGCATCCAGCTTCAGGAAAAGCGAATCCATCATTTCTTGAATTTCTCTGTGTTCAGGATTTTCCTCCTCTTCAGTCTTTTGCTGTGTTAATAGCACAACGTTACTGCAACGCCATGAGTATTTTACTTTGCTATTTTACTTTAGCAAGTCTGCTAACATAACAGACCACTCAGAGCCATTTTACTGGTGGCCACTCAGAGGAAGACTCAGGGATTTCCACGAAACTGAGAGCTAGCAGTGTACAAACAAACTTCGATGAGGTGGTGTGAACTTCAAACAAGGAAAGGCATTGCTTGTGTTACCTGGTGAAGCTTCATGTACTCTTGCTCATAGATCTCAGCGAGACTCAGTTTACTCTTTTCATGATCCAAAGTGACACGTTTCTTGTATTCAGAAGCATCTTCTTTCGGTTTTTCTTTCGGTACTACATCATCCCATGCCTGTGAAATTAATAAATTAATGCCCAAAGGCAACTACGGTCAAAGATGAGGTGCTACAGCTTATTTAGAATGCTCTTCACATTACTTATCTGACACATGAACTGTTTATGCGTGTGGCTTCCCAGGAAATCATTAAGTTTCACAGTTTAATTCGAGGAAAAGAAAGGAATAAAAGACTTAAAGCTCTAGCTTGTGTGCTTATCTTTGTCAGATTGGGGCAAATACTGTATAACAAGTGTTTCACTTTCTTAATTACTTAAATACTCTCCCCATATGTCCCAGGTTTTCTTATTCAACTAACAGTAAGCCTCAACAAGCTGAGGAATACAAACCTTCTTGTAAGAAATTTGTAAGAAAAATGAAGCAAATGGCTGAGTTTCTGTTAGTATTCAGAATGCTCGGAGTGCTACAATATTGGTAAGAGACAAAACTTACAGATTGGCATTATATTCCAAATATACTCCTTACAGCTTTATCCACAGACACTCTTTTTTTGGGGGGGACGCATGCTAAAACCTAGCATATAGCAGGCACGTAAAAATGGAGCTCTTTAGAAATCTAGACACATTCACCATGGCAAAAAAAAACCCAACCCCCCAAACAACTAGTTGCAGAAATTAAGATAATTCTACACCTATCATTTTAAGAGCTTCAAACTCATCCTTGGAACGTGCCATCTGAATCAAGTCCATGAACAAAACAGGGAGGAACAAGAAAGACAATATTAACCTCATCCAATATTCTCTGTTTAATGATATCTTCAAGCTGAAAAGTAGTTTCTTCTGTGATCACAGGCGCTGAGAGGAAAAAAGAGAAGAATTACAAGATTAGTGTTTCTCCAGCAAGAAATGTTTTTTGTTCCATCAAGAATAAACAATACAAAAAGCAAGTAAAACCTCCATAAAAATGTAACTGAAGGCAAGGTAAGTCAATATTGTTTTCCTCTGTGTTGAAGAGACTAATCATATTATGTGAGGCTTGTAAACGACTAAGCCCACTGCCTTAATGACCTTTCAGTAAGCTAAAAATGAACAAAAAAAAAAAGAGTTTCATGTAGTTTCCACCATGAAAATGCACAACTGCAAAAATACACCAAAAAATAACTTATGGTTTTGTGACTTGTGGGTCACAGTTGTTTGAAGCAAGAACTAAGGGAAGAAAACCCAACACGGGGGGCAACGAGCTTTCACAAAAGCCTTTTTCACTACTTACCCATTCGGATTGCATGGTCAAACAGTACCGTCTCCTCCAAAAGGCTGTTTTCAGGTCGTTTTTGTCCAGTCACTTCTCCTTTAAGCTGCCAAGGTTTCTCCTCTAGCAACTGTTCTTCTAGATTTTCAATTTTTTTTCTCATCTGGAAAACAGAATTTCCTATGAAGTTTAAAACATGGAGCTCACCAAGGAAGTCAAGGCAGGAAATTACTAGTTATTTCAGGTACTTCTAAATCCTCTTCCCATAAAGACAAAGGAATATATGATAGCATATATATACCATGTTGATAAGCCACTTTATTTTTTCTTTATTTGTAAATAGTCTCTTCATTTTTTAACGGACTTTGAACAAATTACACAATCACTAATAAAAAAAAATAAGCCAATAATAAATAAACCAAAAATAAACCAATAATAAATAAAAAAATTACACAATCACTAATAAAAAATAAACCAATAATAAATAAACCAAAAATAAACCAATAATAAATAAAAAAATTACACAATCACTAATAAAAAATAAACCAATAATAAATAAACCAAAAATAAACCAATAAAAAAATAAATTACACAATCACCAATAAAAAAAACTATTACCTTTTCCTGTCTCTTCTCAAAAGAAGACTTTATTTCGCTGGGATCAGTGCCCTTCTCTAATTGTAGATCAGTATCATCATCTGTTTCACTGTCATTCGGCAAACTAAAAGTGACTTTTTTAGAAGCTTCTCTACTTCCCATATTCTCCGCCATAAATTCATTCATATCCTCAACCCTGTAACATAAATACTTAATATAAAATAAAGGTCGGAAAGCCTCTATCATTTTTAGATGAAGACATTTCAGGCATTAGATGTTCAGCTGATACAACTAACTCACAGTTAAGAAACACAACAGGCTTTTAGTGAAACCTAAAGGCAAGGGATACTAGGGAAACTTCTATATATTAAAGGTAATTTTCAAGAACTGAAGTTACAGCTATTAAATTAACTGCTCCAATAAATATCAAGAGACAACGCTCCGAAGTAAATAAACAACTTACTTTTTAAGTTGGCCATGCAAGCGACAGACATAAAACAGGTAACAGAGAACGGCAAACCACAACCAAAATGAGCCTGGAATTCCCACCTTATTTCCTACTTCAGTGTAAAATTACAAGGATCC
>NW_009707318.1:0-2289 GCF_000703405.1 Apaloderma vittatum | reverse complement strand
AACTTACTCGGACATGCTGCCTTCATTCTGCTCCTCAGCAGCACTGTCTGCTTCCTCTTCCCCATCATCTTCAACATGGTTAGCTCCTAAGTCATCGCTGTCATCAACCGGATCAAAGAAATCGTCGTATGTCAAGTCCCTAGAACTTTTCGTTGGCTAAGAAGGGGAGAGGGGGAAAAAAAACAAAACCGAACCAGAAAAAAAAAATCCAAGTAAGCCTAAACTGTTAAGACAGACAGAAGTCTAAGGATATCTTTTCTTTTAAAGTCTTTAGCAGTCAGGGAATAGCACTACTTGTGTAACAGTAACTCAGTTCAGTGAAGCATTAACCTGTGGTAGGGCGTCTTAGCAAAACTAATCTTTTTTACTAATATTTAAAGCATTCCGCCACTTAAATTCATTTCCAGTTTCAACACAAGCAGAAGTCAGAGCAACATATTTTGCAGACTACTTCTTGCAATCCATATACGCTCCTTTACATCTTGGGCATAGCTCTTACTTGCTAGAGAGAATTTCTAATAATATGAGTAACTGAGTAATAAAAGATTTATTTTTTAAACAAGTACTCAGCGATTTAACTTAAACCAGAGTTACAAAGCCATGTCCCTGAAAAAAGAAATTGCCAAAAGCCCTTTGCTCTGCCAGATGTCAATGCTGTGACATTATTTTTTTCCCCTTGGCTGGGTCACCTATTCTGCAGTTCTGCAAGGTCACTATTTCTTGTGACATACGGTCTCTTTCTTTGTTCATGCGAAAACCCAAGACCCATCTAAAGAGAGACTGGAATAGCAGGACGATATGTTCTCCTACACTAGAACATTTTGTTTTCAGATATTGATGCCAAATATATTACTAAAGTAAAGCTTCAGAAGTAATCATCAGTTACCTGATAGTTTCTACCGAGGCAGAAACTGGTAGTTTCTACTGAGGTCAACGGTTTGTAGGCACCCTAACAGATACCAGACCTTGATTTAAAGTAAAAGAGAAATAAGAAAATTAATCTACTAATATTCTTACTTTCGCTTCCTCATCATCCTCTTCTTCCTCATCATCTGAGATGATGTCTTCAAAATAATTAATATCTTCTTCCTCGTCCTCGCCATTTCCCTTCTCTGCATGTTCTAAGAAAGCTTCCATCTGAGCCAGCTTGAAAAACTTGTCATCCACTACAGACTTTCTTCCTGTTTTTTTCAATGTGGTTTCCTTGGCTGTTTTAGTCTGTTGTTCCAGGGCTTCAATATCAAAGTCAATGTCAGAATCCTCATCGCTGCAACTCTGCGTTATGCTTTCTCTGGCTTTAGTTTGCTTTTCCCTAGCTTTAGTTTCACCTTTTGTATAAACAGGCTTCTGTTCAGTTTCTGCTTCCATCACGTTGTCGTCCAGTTCCTGATCGCTGCTGCTCTCGGCATCAGAGCCATCCTCTTCCTGGTCTGAGAACAGGCAAAGATCTTCATCCTCGGCATCCCTTGCAATGGATTTCTTGAAGAAATCGAGAACTGCATTGTTCTGGAGCTCCAGTTGTTGCCAAATCTGTTCTTCATCAAAATTTTCTATCACCAGCTCTTTCAGAGGACCCCTGTGAACTCTATTATTTCCCAAACCTTTATTCAAATCATACAAAATCTTTGTTAATGCTCTGAAATCAGCAGCCAGTCCATCTTGCACACTAAGAGTAGGAAAGAAAAAAAAAAAAGAAAGAAGAAGTGCTTTAAAAAGTACAACGGTTCGTATTAATTTTTAATGTTCCATTTTGCAGGATTTACTAGCTTTCATTCATTTTACACCTTCCATTAAGTGAATCACGTGGTCACACTGCAGCTCTTTTTATACCTGCATAGGTACTTTGGTGCTACAGAATGGCACCCTTCAACAACTACTGCCGTTGCTTAACTTTCCACACATCTCTTCGAGTACTGCTACTCAACATTCCTAGAAATAAAGGCATAATTATCAAGCCTTTCTGTTTCACTAGGCTTTGCGCATGAAGCAGCAGGATTGACTGAATATTCCACCGTTCTCCAGCTGCATCTTATTGTATCTTGCCCATATTTAAGCATTCCAGATGCTCTGGGGAAGTAAACAATATATAGTGCTAAATAGCTCAACTATCCAAGCTACAGATCCTTGCCTTCCTCCACTGCATCTACATTTGGGTAGATTCGTCCAATTTTGAGGGTTTTTTTTCTCTTAAGTTACCAATGCTTTGACATAGCTGGTAGAAACAGAAACCTCCACTTCCTAATTCTCGAATGCTTAAGAGGGGAACAAGATCACAGAATCACAGAATTG
>NW_009707317.1:0-263 GCF_000703405.1 Apaloderma vittatum | reverse complement strand
CGAGGTCTGCCGTGGCCCTTTGGAGCATCATCCTGAAGATTGTGAGTAGAGTTGGTGCGAGAACACAACCTTGTTTCACACCACTGATTACTGAGAAGGGCTCAGAGAGTGTATCACCATATCTGACTTGGCCACGCTGATCCTCGTGTAACAGAATAATCATTCTGTGGAACTTGGGAGGACATCCTAATCATTCCAATATCTGCCACAGGCCTTATCTGCTCACAGTGTCAAAAGCTTTGTTGAGGTCAACGAAAGTTCCA
>NW_009707316.1:65150-71926 GCF_000703405.1 Apaloderma vittatum | reverse complement strand
ATTATTTCAGAGAAAATTATCCAGAGGCTAAACAAGCTTACTGCTTTATATTATAGAAGTGGATTATGAGAAATTAATTCCCTGTATCAAGCAATATGACCTCCTAAAAGATCAAACAAGAAGAAATGGGCAAGATCACTTCAGCTTATTTTCAAGTTTTATTATTTCTTATCCTGTTATATGTACTTTATACAAGTACGTCAGTCATAGCCAACCTCTAACTACAACACAAGTCTTACATCTTTCTCAATCATTCAAGATCATAATTTGGTCATCTTCCTTAAATTAAGGCAGTATCAGACATGTGCTTTATAGTGTAATACTGGATGCTCAGTCTCTCAGTACAAAAGTTTAATAATAATAATTTTTGAAAGAAAAAAGAATAATCCCAAATAAACCTGTCTTCAGGACACAATATTAGTGTGTCAGATGCAACAATGCAACTTGAAGCATTTAAACTTCCCCAATCCCAGTGATAAAATAGTCTAAAATAAGCATAAGACATGCCACAACTTCTGAAATTTTCTTACATACACTAAACTTTAATAGTTTTATAAAAATAACGATTCTTTGAAAAAATGCTTCTTTTGTGGCATGATGAACAATCCAGCTGCTGAGACCTCCTGATCCATTTTGGAAACTTATTATTTAGGATTATGTATCCATTTTGGATTCTGTATAACATAATGACACAACACACTGTGGCTATCTGACCCTGTAAGTTCTCACTGTCATGCAAAGTTTAAAAATAAATAATCTAGGCATTTAAGATAAGATTTTTAGGCCTTATCTAGAAGAATAGCACAGCCATTGCTTTTTGTCTCAATTTGGAAATTCACTGAAATAGACTGAGCTCTTCAGAACACAAATCGCTTTTTTGTACCAAGTCTACTGAAGGGTTTTCTGCTCTATTGTTTTGGTTCCTAGTAATATCTAATATCAATAATACATTACCAAATGCATACATTAAATTGTTTCAGACATTCAGTTATCACAGTAATAGTGCACTGTAAAACGTTTTCTTTCATTTAGGGGATTAATTTTTAACACAAAAAAATAAGAGACTTCCTGTAGCACAAGGATGAACCATGGTTTCAGGAACTATTTTGCAAACTCTCTCAATCACTACCTGGATATCATCACCCTAGATAATGATTTGCTTTATCCCTTTCTACTGTGCAATTTTACAAGGCCATTTACAATTAAGTTAAAGTATCACCCCAACCTGGGTGCAAAATTATTTTTTCTGAATCTTACTAAATGACAGAGTCAACTTTATTTTCTTCACACACAACATTATCTTTGTACTCAGCTTTCTAGTTTCACCATCACCCATCTTCTGAATACAAAAAATTACTTTTGCAGTTTGTTGTACCTTACATATTTTGGAAGAAAAGCTATATGATGAACAATATTAATGGCATCTCTAAATAGAGTTCCGTCATGTTTCCAACTTCATTTTGTACCTGAAGTCTAGCCAAATTTAAAAAAATCGGCAATTGCAGAACTTCATTCTTAAATTCAAAATCAGTTTCAACAACACGGGTATTGCCAAGATTTTTTTCAGGATCAAACTTTCTCAAAATCTAATCTCATACAGTTTTATGTATACACAAGTACATAGTATGCACCAAGATTATCTACCAGCACTGTTACAGACTGCATCCCCTGAGATAAGTAACTCTGATTATGATCTCTTTGATTATTGTTTAACTAAGACAAACTTCATAGAAGTCAATAAAATGAAAGACAAAAGCAGACTTTCAAAGGCTCTTAAATTGAAAACAGAAAATTAAAGCACAGCTGTTTTTATCATTTTAAATCATTCTTAGTTACTTAACATTGCTTTCTTTTACCATAAACTTGATCAGACACATCAAAATTAATTTTAACTATTAGAGGAATCCAGATTTTGTTGGTTCTAAAACTGTAGGATACAAAATTATTGTTTCAAAACTTTAGCTACATGGTAGTAACAGAATATTAGTATCAATGCATTGGGTAGTTAAGCGCAAACCCAATCCCTTGTAGTCTGACTCCACACATGACAAAAGTACTTCTGGTAAGTTTTTTTTTCCAGTCTGGACAGATATTGTCTTGAAGATGTTATGAAAGTGACTGAAATGTTTCACTGGCAAACTACCAATTCTTGCACAAGATTCTTCCAAGGAAGCTCAGTCCTTGAAGAACATACCTATCTTGGAAGGGTCAGGGATTAAAGAACTCAAACTTGGTTTTGAAGGTGGCTTTTGAATTCCAAGAGTTAAGCATTTGATGAGAAGATAAAGAAAACAGACAATGTTGGGGAAAAAGCGCAGATAAAGCAAAAATGCAAGGAGGAAAAAGAAATAAAGTCGGCAGGATAAATAAGTTTAAATATGGGTGCAATACAAAAAGATAGTAGGGAACAAATTAAAAAATGCAAGTAATCAGAGTAATAGAAAAGGACTTCAATCTAAAATACAGTTTAACTGGTGTGAAACAATAGGAAAAGATGCAAGAAGAAATAAGGTGGGTTTAATTATTGTTATTCCATCAGCTCTAGGAAGAAAAAAAGCTTCTAGGAAGTTAAGAACTAAGGCCACTGTTTATGAGCATGAACTAGGGTATCGTTGCACTGCACTTACCCCACAAATTCATCTATATCAACATTAGAGCTTGCACTACCTTGAGCACATTTAACCATCACACCTTAATGGTACACCAAGGCAAAAGGAGGCACTCTGCCCCCACTGAACTGGTGTAGCTTGTTTGTAGACAACAGGAAGAGAAGGACTGAAGGAATAGATGGTGACACAATAATTATATTGGGAAAGATCAGAAAGTGGTTAACACCACAAAGAAAGTTTAGTAAAATATAAACATTCAGGGTCCTGCCTGATAGTACTCTCTTATTCAACATCCACATGACAAAACATCCAGATTTCAGAACATATCACTTACAAAAAGCAGATTATCATCAAACAAGCAATGAATATGCAGGAGTTTTCACTCATATAGCTCAAGTGATTTATTGACATATTTTCTTCCATGAACAATTCGTCCTTACTGTAGCAAGGGAAAAGTCTCAGCCATTTGCCACCATTCACAAAAAGATGTCAATCCAGACTTCTTTAGGATGAAAATATTCCTCCTTTAATCACGCACAACATACTTCTTGGAGCCCAATGAAATACTAAGTAAGCAATCCCCTAAGCTATAAATAAATATGGGTACAAATTTTGTTTTAAAGATGAACTATAACCGTAATTACAAATTGCTAAGAGGGACAGAACTCCCTCGTTCCTAAAGGCAAGCAGAGGAGAGGAAAAATCAGTACTACTCAGCATTATCTATAAAATTATAAGGATTTTTTTCATTGTTTATATACAGTGTCATGGGAGACATCTGACTATATTCTAATGCTTTTGAGATGCACTAGATGTTGTTACAACTCTACTTAAGAAACAGCATGGGAATTTTGGAAGATATGGCCTGAAGTATCAATGCTGTCTGCATGGATGTTGAACTGCCACCCATAAGGAAAGTGAAAGATATACATTTAAAGCTTGGAGTTCCACTGTTGGAGACAACTGCTTACTCTGGATACTTTTTTTCGTTCTTCCTGCTTTCCCTGATGCTTTTGACTCATGTGAATGATTCTACGATAATGAGGCAAAAAGACACTCAAACACAGGGATTTTTTTGGTGAGACAACAGATGATGATGGTGCAGAGATCACCTTACAATAGTCCAAAAAGACCACCTCAAAGCCGGCCAACATGCACTGAAGGAACAGCTATCACAGAACTAAACCACCTACACAGTAAATCACAACTTGATTTTTATAATCATCTCTGTGCTGGCACAGAAGAATGGCAGTCTTCAGATATAAAAGCTACTTGTACATGGGAAAAACAGCTTTGGATATTTCTGGTTCAGATTCTTGGACACCAATAACTCAGAGTTGTAGTCATTGTCTGTCCCATTATTACTGGGCTACACTCATTTTGTGCAATAAGATTGTACAGACAGTTATGGTTGTTCATTTCACTGTATTATTTTTTCTCCCGATATAAACAGTACATGTAGCATCATGATTCAAGACTTCTCTGAATGTTTTCAAGCACAGAAGATTCACCTAGAAATGTGCTCAAAAATTTATACATATGGGACTTTTTCCAGACCCAGAAATAAGTGTACGAGCCCAAAAGGGGTCTTAAGATAGAATGCACTTGACAAGAGTAGCTTGATAACGATGGATCTTACCCTGTCTGCTGCCACCACCAGGCAGTAAGACATCTGCACCTACAACACTGCACATACATGGTGCACACTTTCGGTAAATGTGTTCAACTCAAAAAATTTTCTTAGAATTTTCAGAATTGTATCCAACAATTCAATAATATGAATCAATAAACAGAGATGCCAAAAAAACCCCACCATTCCACAGGAGGTCCGTTCAATTTCCTATGCGGTTTAAATTTTAGATGAAGGAAGCACCTATGTAACCAGTAGGAACTTAATGTATTCTGAAGAACTGAAATCCTGATGTGAACTGGCTTGCTTGCTTTGGTTAAATTTCAAGTCACTTTTATATAATTACAGGTATTTCCAGTTCAGAGATTTTTTCATCCTACTACCAGATATGTGTACAGTACATGAAAAAGGAAGAGTATTCTATGCAGTTTTGCTCTAGAATTTCTTATTCTCTACAATCTTCAAATTTTGTATACAAATAAAAGGCTTATTATGGTGGAATAGTAGCTACTTCTACAAATGTATTTGCATCATTTTTTTGAACACATTGTTACAAGTCACTCATGTACCTTCAGTTTATGTCTTTTTATATCAACAACCATTTTTACTCAGCAAAAGCAAGTTATACAGACAGGTGGAACTGATTCAGAGAACTGAGTAAACATATAGCTATGAACCGTATGCCCGCAGGGACGTGTTTAATATTTCATACATTCTAAAAAATGTTATAATGGAAAACTCCTAAAAAGTAGAAAAATAATACATAGCCATTTGAAAATTGTGTGCACTGCAGGTGAAGATAAATGGTGATACACTTACAAGAGTGATCTTTAACTGTTCAGTGATTGAATTTATAAAAAGTCAAGTAGTTATGTACATATTTTCCTAAACTTAAATAGAAAATTCTCTATTAAAAATGTTACGTATCTGTTTGTTACATGTACCTTTTAGGCTGGAAATTGGGACTGAAATTCCAAAAGACTGCCCCTCACCAGATGTCACCACTTTCTAGGTTTGAAATGCTCAGAAAATTGTAATTTCTTTTACGACAATCATTTGTTCTTCAGTTAAATCAAGAACTTCAGAGGAACATAAAAGTCTTAAAAAGCCAATTAAAAAAACCCCAAAACATATTAAACTGTTTTCTCAAGACCATATGAAAAAACTAATAAACATAAGCCTCTAATTCTTCAATTCCTAACACATAATTTCAAAAAAAGAGAGAGAGTAATTCTAAATATTTTATTTTATATTATTATTTATGACTTCTTTCTGAGAAGTTCTGACAGTCCCTCACTACCTTAAGGTCTACCAGAATTGTTCAGGTTTTGCCCTTTCATTTTGTCATTACTTAACATGCTGATTACATGTATCAATTAGTTTACAATCTTAATCTGAAATAGTTTTTAAGAAAGTTTCAGATCAGTTCCTTGCTGCTGCTAACCTCCTATAGCATACTAAATCATGCAATTGTGATGATTATACTAATGTAGTAATTCAGAAAAAATATAGATTTTCAGCATAAAACAGAAAATTGGCTTTTTGCCTCAACTTAAGATTTGTTCAGAGAGACGGAAAAACAAACATGATTTTACAGAACCTACAGTAGCCTAGACTTTTAGGATAATCACTTGGGAAAGTTCAGCTCTAAATTCCAGCCACTGTATTAAAAAAAAAAAAAATTACAAAAAATACAGTTAAACTGGAGTGACTGACCAAACTCCACTCAAAACACCTCATAAATTTCTGTTTAAGGTGCTTTCTTTGACAGTGGAGGACGTTTCCTAAAAAGAGTAGGAATTAGAGGTTTCCCTTTAAAGATTTCTGCAGCAATTTGTGCACGGAGGAAAACCACCACCACAGCTTTTTCTTACGAATGCAAGGAAACGATTCTCTACCAGGTATGAGGCCTCAGATTTAGCACATGGTTTATTCGTGCATGTCAAGTAGCCGAGCCTTCAGAAAATCGATCACACAGAAAATATACGAAAACAAATATTCTGTGTGCTTTTCATACAGAACCTGAGACTGGAGTTTAAAAAAAAAAAAAAGACAAAATTTAAATTGTGCAACATGTGACTAATCTGTTTAGGACAAGACGTAAGACAGATTCCTGTCTTTAACACCTTTCATTTTCTTACCATGGTCTGCACTGAGGCTGTGGTGAATTTACAGTTATCTCTTGACTCACTTATTGCAGGGAGAATTCTGTTCTTAACTCTGACAGCCAGTCTGTTCCACAAAGAGGTAAGTGCTGCGAGCACTCAGTCGGTAAGCTCCAGTCTAAGCTAGGTTCTCTGGAACCTAGTTTCACAGGTAAAAAAATACAGTATCTGTCCAAGTATAAAATGACCTGATTTTGAAAGAATGCATTTAGTTCAAAATATCTAATGATGCACTGTCAGCTCGTATTTTGTTCTACCTTCACGATATATTCTCATGTGACTAATGACCTGAAATTAGTTCTGACCAGCCATAGCGTATACAAAATGGCATTGGACCTAAATTACTTTCTCAGAACTGAAAGCCTTATCTTT
>NW_009707316.1:50996-65119 GCF_000703405.1 Apaloderma vittatum | reverse complement strand
CTGAAACATCCACTGCTTCTTCAAAATTGACAGTATAGAGATGCACTTTCACTTACTAAAAGGCACATACTTCATAAATCATTATACCAGTAACTATTTCTATACATCTTTCTTGCCAAGGGGTCACTTCAGTGCATTGCAGGTATAGAAAAAGTCTGTAGAAATGGACTAAGATGAAACCAAAGCAGTATGAAACATGATGCTATTAAATACCACAGGGTTTGCACATTTCAGTCATTTCATCATTTAATCAATCTATGGAGAGTGGAACTTATTTGGATCTACTTTTTCTTTCCTTACAGACATTTACAGTTCTGGAAAGTAGACACAAGACTTGAAAGAAATAGTAGTATGATTCAAACACACCATAATTATAAGTTTAACAAGCTAGTGCAAAATCCCACCTAAATACAAATTATATTTTATATATATATATATCAGCACTATAATATAAGAACGTAATGGTTCCAATCACTGACTGATTTACTGAATACAGCTACCATTTATCAGTGATTGGAATGGGTATTTTGCACCAAAACATCTACTCCTAGGCTGTAAAAAAAGTAGCCTGACCATTTGAACTAGGAAAGAGACAACCCATGAAAAGCTTTTTATGTTTATTTTAAGTCTGTTTTGATAAAAGATGCTTCAATTCGGTAATTTCAGCTTTATAACTATATCCCCTCCAAACAGAAACAACCAAGACATCAATCACTGGTTAACTGCTTGAGCAAAGAAGCAGTAAGGAAACAATCTGCAGTAAGTTATTTCTGGACAGTTCCCAGGTGTGTTTGATTTAGCAGCTGTGGCCTACTTAAGTTACAGTTTAGTTCTGCGGCTTTTATATCTGCATTGTCTATGAAAATTCATTTTGTAGTTTCAGGAAATATGTGAGCAGCATCTGAGACAAATAATTGACTTATTCAGCAGTAAGGAGGAGTGAATGCTCAAATAAGCAGCTGAAATAAATTTGAAGGCAGCCACTTCACCATTCCCTGAGATTTACCTGATTTAGGTCAGATACCAGGGTTCCAGGACAGGAAAAAAAGATAAGTGCTCTACCTCACAAATTCAGAAAAGACTGTGATGAGCTTCAGTTATTCTAGACAATGACAGGCATATTCCAGCTGTCAGAAAGCTACCAGCAGAAACTACAGAAAATGCTGGAAATGTCTTGTTCCCAGAAGCTGTGGAATTAAATGCTATTTATAGAGCCATGACACATGATAATATTTTTTTTTTTCCAGAATAATCTTGAAATCAGTGAAAAGCTAAGAGGGAGGGAGAGATGAACAGTCTGATGGGAAGGTAGTTTTCCTTGCGCTTGCCAAAATCTGATACAATTAAGATGACATGAATGTTTTCTGCATCACTCTTTTAATTGGTAGCTACACCCCTTGATGATATTTTAAACAGGAACAGATGCTTCTGTCTTAAACAAATCTAATTTGCAAAGCAAATGGAAAACTGCATCATGGATGAATAGATCTGTTTGTCCTTTATGTTGAGAATAATTTATTTTTACAAGAATTACAGATTCTTTGTGGAATAAAAACTATGCTATTCTACGACAGTTAGACTAGTAGTTTATAATGCACAGTGTAATAAGTTAATTGTCTTTCCAAAGCTTGTTTATTCACCAATAAACATTTTCAGGAGGAACAAACTCATACTATCAAACAGAAAACACCACAGAAATGTAGGGCTTTCAGTAACGTGGAAAATACTTTCCTGCTCTCTAACGCTGTCATTCATGTTGTCTATTGTGCAGCTGAAGAACAAGCCATGTCAGACACCTTCACTCCACTGCCGACTCTGCATTTGTTGAATAAGCAACAAATGTGCCTCTGTTTCCATTCTTTGATGAACAGGTTCCTCAAACCAGTATCTCTTTTCAGTATGCACCAGAAGTAACAAATGGAGCCCAATTACAAGTGGGAATTTTGAGTGCTAAAGGTAGCGAATGATAACTTGCTGTGGAGAAAAGGGAAAGGCAAAGTAACAGCTACTCTGAACTATTGCTCCCTGTAGGAGTTTTAATGCATATCTTGTTTCAAGCATATTTGTGAAAGCATTAACAACGCACAATAGCAGTTGGCATTCTCTTCTGTAAAGTAATGACCCCATTTTATCCTGATGTTACCAAACTGCTTTAGTCAGAACAGAAGCAAACTTTTTGCCTACCAGAGAACAGAGATAGAGGACAGCACTGAAAACTAACTTAAAAAATTAACTGAAGCAGTAGCTCTTTAGAATAACATGCAGTGACAGTCTTTGCCATCCCTCTGCTGCCCTGAGTTTCTCTCTGGTTGAACAAATCTTGTCATCTTTAAAATACACAAGTAAAACAGCCTTAGAGATAGGAAATACATTTCTCCGGTGAGGAAAGAAGAAACAAGCTGAAATAATGCAAGTTTTCCCATAACAACCTATCTGCTTCCCGAGCTGATTACTTCTTTTCAGGCACGTAGGCAGGCTATGCTAGGGCAAGAATGAGGGCTTGTTAAATCCAAAGTCATGCTTACAGCGAGGACAGATTAATACTGATAAAACATGTAGTGTTTTTTCAACGTAAATACAGCATATACTAGAAAGAATTAAGAAGCCAGCTGAGGGATCCCGGAAAGAAACATTTGGTGAGGAATCAAACAATGTCATTTTGAGTGAGATTCCACAGGGATTAGCGAGGTCCAACGCTATTTGACATTTTCACCAGTAATCTGGAGGCAAATATCAAAACATTGC
This sequence comes from Apaloderma vittatum, assembly GCF_000703405.1. Classification (NCBI taxonomy): domain Eukaryota; kingdom Metazoa; phylum Chordata; class Aves; order Trogoniformes; family Trogonidae; genus Apaloderma; species Apaloderma vittatum. The sequence continues at coordinate 62,374 of NW_009707316.1, read as the reverse complement.
TCATCATGTTTGCAGATAGACAGTCTGGTGGAAAGCCAAAGAACGATCAAGTCCAGGTCTGTTACAGCAAGAAGCCTCCTCTGCTTTTCCTGAGGAACACCACTGGTGGCTAAGATTATACTTCTTGGAAACTAGCCCAACAAATAAAATGCATTTTAGTCTAAGCACGTGTAGGGTTGCACACCAAAGAGCAAGGAGTGAAATCAGTAACATGTGGAAGAATTCTGACTCAGGAAGGAAATTAAGAATTGTTAAGGGCAAACTGAAAATGAGCACTATATTTTACACTGTGATCACCTGAATTAATACAATTTCTGGAACAAATCAGGAGCTGGGAACAGCAGGAAAGAAACATGCACTAACTCTGAATATAATAACAAAAATGGAATCATAGAGAGTCTCACGCTCTACCGACTGAATATTTTGTGGAAGTTCAGTATATACATTTAAAAAAAAAAATGTTGAAAAATTGAACTGTGTGTGACAAAAGTCATTGAATTAATAAGAGAGAGATGCTTCAAATTGGAAGGCAAAAAAAATTTATCTTTTTAATCAAGAGGAAAACTGAGAGACATTTTCCATAGAGAACACATGAACTTTCAAAGAGTAATATGTTCCCTTTAAAAAGCAGAGGAAAACTCAGGTATGAAAGTCTAAGTCAGACAAGTTCAAATTATGGAAGAAGTCTCCAGCTGTAAGGGCAACTAATCAAGATAAACAAATTGTTGAGAAAAAAAGGTGGATTCTCTGCCTGTTGCTGCTAGGAAAGGAAGATATCCTTTGGGGAAAATGAAGACTATTGGACCCAAACACATGCAAAAAAATCTAACAGCTTTAAAATATAGAAACTATTCAGAAAAGAGAATCATTAGAAAAAGCTGCTGAAATAGAAATGAGGATTTCTGCAGACAATATTCAGACCCTTGATGCTGTACTACATTTATAACACCACAATAAACAATCCTAAACTACCTGGAAAAGAATCTAGCTCCTTCTGATCATGCTGTAAAGAATTATTGGTTTATTGTCATGATTATTTGGAATATCTAGCACTATTCCACTACTATAACACCTCTCTCCCCATCAAGTGAAGAGTTTGATTAAAAAACATATGCTGCTTTGTAAATAACGGATTCTACAATCTGCTAACATTTCTCAAATATTAGCTTCTGCAGGAAAAAGAAAATTTCATTTCAAAATATTTCTGAAGTCAAAAGAGAATGAAATGAAAGAAGCTTTCCATTGAAAACATTTTTTTAGCATTTTTGGTCTTTTTTTCTTTATCTTTCTGTATTTCTACAGTTGAAAATTCAGTATGGCCAAATCCAACTAAAAAAAAACAAAATTGGGTTAAGAATTTTCCTTGAATCCTATACAGAAATAGTCCAATAAACTCCCAACCACTATTTTCTCCAGAATTTCAGAAAACAGGCAAAAAAAGCATCATCTTCAGGATCGCCTTTATTTTCTTTCCTGAAGTAGAGCTGAAATAACAGGATTGATAATGAAGTGAGCCTCTGCTGAGTGCTTTCATTTAGGCTATATTACTCAGTATATCATGCTGGTTTGATTCAGCTTATTGGAAAAATAAGTTTCTGACACTGAAAATAAGTTTCAAAAAGAGGGGTTCATTACAAACTGCAGGGAATAGCTCTGCTTCCAAAAGTGCAGAGTCAGAGAGTCAGGAATAGCTAGTCTGTATATTACACCGCTTGCAAACACAGCCTCACAGGAGGAGGAAAATAGACCTCCTCTTCCATTTCTTTTCACCTCTTTCTTTAAACATGAAGAAACGGGTCTATAAGAGGAGAAGAAAATAACTTGTATTGAACTTTACAAAACATACCTTCAACAATGATTTCATAAATAAGGAATTACAATTATACTTAATGTATGTCCTTTTTCTCTTTTTTTTTCATACAGAACATACTTAGGGAATACTTCTGTTTAATTCATGACATTCCTGAACAGACTTTAATTTCAGAATAATTTCAAAGGCATTGCAACGTATTCTGTAATAACAGCAACTTGCATATATCTGCAGTCTGCATTACTCAAGGTTTCATTCTGCCAGACGTCTCTTCATGACAGTGAAGCAATTGAAAATTCACTGAGTCACAGAACTGTTCCATCTTGAAGAGCTGCAGACTTGTTTATATAAATAGGATTCTAGGATCAGCAAGTCTGTCTGCAGTTCCTGTAAAATTGCTAAGACATGCCATGTGATTGTTGTCAAACCACAATCACCATATATACTATAGACTGAATTTAATCCACGTCAGAACGAGAGATTTATAACTTCACTTTTGCACTCCACAAACTGCACATTGGATGTTTTCCATTGAGCTTCAGGGGAAAAAATATCAAAGCATGACTCACAGCCTTGAAAAAACCATGACCCTGCCTTGGGGAAAAAAATACATGAAATCTCTGCAAGATCTGAGCTGACACCAATCAACAGAACATTGGCATGGCTAAACAGTAAAAATTTATACCAGTTGCCATTACCACAGCTTTGGTTTGCATAATGTGTGACACGGAGCTGTCAATGGCTAATTGTTTACACTAGGAATAAACAGTCCTGAGGCATTTTGCATTCTAAGTTCAAAACTTTTGCATCTCACATTGTCAGCAGTTTCTCATCTCAAAGCTGCTTGCCCTCCTGAGGGAAGGGAGCTGCAGCCTTCCCCCAGGCACCCCTGCCACCTCCCTGGGTGTGCATTTGGGCGCTCTGTACAGCTCAATTTTTGCCAGTGACACAGCTGGCTCCAGACACATATCTCACGATCTGTGACCTGACATATCGTGCCTGAGGGGCTCTTGGGGACCATGCTGTCTGTTGCTTGAATAAGTCACAAAAGCTGTGGCCCCAAGTCCAAGGTCCACTTAGGAGGAAAAAAGACAGAGGGCAGCTGGCAGAGCCAGTGAGGAGCTGATCACAGGCTGCTCACCCACTGCAAACTCTGCACCAACAGTTCCTCCAGCTCATACCAACAATAAGGGGGGAAATTTCTCCTCTGCCACCAAACAGGACAAACAAGGATTGTTTACACTGCAATTCACAAAATTTTTCTCCGGTCCAAATTAGGTAAAATTGCATACCTCATATGCAAAGAGAGCATAATCCACAGGCTGGGTAGCAAGTGGGCTGGTAAGGGCATTGTGAGTGTCGTGCAGCCCCATGTTACTGAGTACAAAGCTGAAACCCCAAGCGACGATGCTGTCAGTGGGGACAGCTACACAGCAAGGGCTGTGTAACCCTCCTATCACCCCAGACCCAGCTTCCCTCACTCTTCACACTCTAGCTGTGCTATTGCATGCTGTCCTGCTCTGAGAGACATGCTTACTGCAGGCTCTCCTCTCAAAACCCTCAATTTGCTACCAATGCACATTATTTTGAAAAGTCTAGCTGATTTGCTAGGTTTTCCTACAGCATTAGTATCATTTTCTTTTAAGGTCCTTTATAACCACAGTTGTCAGATGTTCAGCTATCATTACCCTGTTATGTCATGGGCCATTAACACAAGTTCTCTTTATCACCTCATTTCTACATTTTAAAGTTCCTGATGTATTACACCTCTTTAGCACAATGCAACCATTTTTACAACGTTCAACTAAAAATTGCCCCTAAGGCCACAAATCTATTAATCACTGCTTCCTCCTCTCCATGTTTTGTTTAAAAAATTTCTTTACTAAAAACCTATGCAATAGCTCATGTCTGCATATGTGGCTTTGTTAGTAAAGCAAAGATTAATCAAAATGCATCTCCTCTAAGAAACAGATGTTGCAGTCTTGAAAATTTGCATTTATATTCAATAAAAAAAAAAATCAGCTATAGTTCTACATAACATATCTGAAAATGAAACTGATAGAAAAGTGGCATGAATAGTGTGACCCTAAGCTACTTTTATTATAAATTAACAACACAGATTATACTGCCTCCCTTCCATGTATTCAGCTATAATAAACACTTAACTCTGATCTTTGCCTTTCTCTGTATAACACTAGCTGCATATAATGATAAACACAATCAGGAAAGACATATAGCACACTATATATATCATGTATATACACCAAGAAATTAGTTTGGGGCAAGTCATTTTCGAAAACTGCTTTTTATTTTGTACTCATTCCAAAGAAGGTTCTAATACTGTGGAACATGAGAGAATTTAGAGCTCTTTTTTTTTCTGTTTTAGTTTTTCTTTTAAAACTTGATATTAACACTCATTTGGTTTTTTCTCTTTCTCAGAAAATATTACCAATGACAGCATTTTTTCAAATTCTAGGGAACAGGCACTTGCATAAGATTTCTGTATAGGTAAAGGCCAAACTACTATCCCGGTTTTGAACATTTCATTCTTGTTTGCTTGCTCATAGTTGGAACAAAGATACTGTATGTGGAAAGGTGGAACTCCAGAAAATTTGAAACAGTAATTTGAATTGGACATTTGAGAATATCACTCTTCCGCGTCTTCGAAAAAAACAGAGGTCTGAACTCTGAACTTCATTATGTTCAAAATCTATCCACTAATTTTGACTTGCATTCAACATTTATTTATAAAGCTTAGCAGAATAAATACAATCATAGAATACGTTGGGCTGGATTAATAATTCCAGTTTTTGAAGGTGTGGGTAAAATTCATTTGCCAAAGTATTTTTATGCATTGGATCACAGTTCATTAAATGAGATATTCCCTAACCAAAAACTGAAGCTCTAGAGAAAGCATTGCTATATAAATGATTAGCTACAACAGATGCAAAGTGAAATGCAGATTCCAAAGGTCTAATTTTTTTCAGTTTTGCAAACAAACTGTTTCTAGCTATAAAGAAAACACAATGTATCAATGTTCTTGCATGGTAATATGAACTAGAGAAAGCAGAAATTCAGTTTGCCTACATACTACCATCCAAATAAAAAAAGCAACAGCAGTAATGATAAATAATTTCCTTGTCATTCAGAACTTCACTGCACAGTAGAAAAGATTTGCAAAAAAATATTGAAAGCCAATACATTTCTTTATCAATTACCTTTTACATATTATATTAGAAACTTAGAGGTCAGGTTAATCTCATTCTCATGTTGCTTCTGTCAAGTACCAACTTCATCATTCATATATTATTGTTGTGGGTTATCTGATCACCCACATTATCTCAAAGAGCTAAAGTTTATGTTTCGATACAAAGTTCGTTCACAGGCAGAAAGATGGGGAAGGTAGAACAGTCAGGATTTTTTTATTTAGTTTTTTTTTATAACAAATTAAGGTTTGTGTTGTTACCTTCAAGCTACTGTTTATGTAGCTATTTCCAGAACTCCTGTTGTGGAAAAATCAGATCTCAATGTATTTATATAATAATATTTTCTTCTGTTTTATATTTTAACCTCCTGCTGTTTCAACAGTTTCAACTTTTTATTATCATGCTACCTATGTTCTACACTAAAATACTCCGGATCAACAACCCACTACATATTAAAATGCTCATTCATGAAATGTCATTGGATGTAAAGTACAGAAGCAAACAAAAAATACAGAGGCATTGCTCACTTTATATAAGTTAGTCATTCTAAGCTGTCACACTGTGTAGTGCTAGATGGAATATCAATGCAACCTTACTTGAACACTGACATCATATTATAAATTCTATGTCCTTACAACAGTTTGCATCCCCAGGCAGAAATAAGAGATTAGATATCACCTACATAGACAGGAAAATGATAGGTCAACAAGCCAATAAAATGAGATTATCATGCCTGCTTCTGGCTGTAATACCATTTCAATGAGTAGCTTGTGATTGCCTGAGACTGCAAAGTTATAAGAAAACTACACAGTCATTACTGTTATCTAAAACTATTCCAGATCCCCTGGAAGTTCACAAGATTCAGAGCAAAGTCCTTTGTATACATTAGTTTAGAGACGGATGTTTATTCGGGTGTCAGATTCTAACACCTAGTGGCTAATTTGCATCATCAAACTAACCCAGCTCTAGAGGAGCCTGAAATCCTTAGTATTCAGTGAAATCTCTGAGGCAGCTACATTGCTGTTCTTGAGCATGTATACAGACACCTAAATCTGCACAATATTCACTGGTCATCTCTTTCGTAGACCCTAACAGTATTCACAAATTCCTCAATGTCCTCCATAAAGCACCTGCTCCAGTGGAGTGATCAAAACACGTCTAAGCTTTCAGAGATCAAACTGAGGGCTATTTTAATCAAAGCTGGAGTTTGGAAAAGTTGGTTAGAGTTGATTTCTTGGGAAGTGAGACAGAATTAAATGCCTACAGTGAAAAAGGGAGTTGAAGTCAGATCTCCAACTTGTCAACAGATAGCTTATCTTCTAAGTTACTGGGCTTGTGTTCTGAACTCCTCTTCTTGAGCTATTTCATCTGGCTGCAATAATTAAATACACACTGAGCTATACAATGCACAAGAGCCACTCTCCAGGTAAAACTATATACAACTCATGAGGGAAACTGAAGATTTGTGTCTCATTTCCAAGGTGCAATTCATATCTTAAACAAAAAGGAGCAGATCGCCTCATGAAATATTTTAGCCCATTCCTTACAGCTTCACATTTAGGATATTTTCCTGGGAGACTGACTCCAGCTGTGCCTCCGCTCTGACTATCTGTCAGGTGTGAGAGGTGTGAAGTCATCGCCTCTTATTTCAAGACAGAAAAATAATAGGTTAAACATAAAGCCACAAGTCTGAGGAGAGAGATACCCAACTCTGAGCTCAGGGAAGGAGTCTGAAGTTGTGTTTAAATTATAGCTTGCTTTATGTCATCCCAGTTGTGTTCTGAAGGGTTTTTTTCAGTTTAAGGAACTCCTTATTCAATATGCTGGACTCCAAATATATTTTATTTCTCCATGTGCCTGGAATTCAATTTGACATTATTAATTCTACAGGGTAGGAAGTCTTTAGAAGTTACATATTAAGTTTGAGCAACACTGTCCTTCTGAAAATGTTGTAAAATGCTGCATTGTTTTTATTATGACCTTTCTCAAAAGGATAGATATGTTTTGTCTTTTCCAAAACCGACCTAATGTTATGCTCAACCATACTCACATCTGCCACAACTCAGTGTACTTTGTACGTAAACATTATGGAACCTTGCACAAAACGTGAAACTTTGAGGGTGAAAAAATCCATATTTAAGCACTTTAAGGCCAGTTTGTCATTATTATTACTTAATCGAACGCTCCAGAGCTAGAATCTGACTCTACAAAACCTCTCTTTATTCTTTCAGGTTGTAAGTGTGGGCACTAAAGCAAAAGTTTCATTGTCTACACCACTTACCCTGCTTTGTATGGGGACAAACAAAAAAAACTCAAGCTCTTGTGTAAAATGAAAGAGTACATTTTAAACACAGGCAGACAATGACACAAGCAAAAATAATCTTTTAATAATTCATGACAGGTGTGAATATGACTGAGAAAATTCATGTGATGAGATGACTAACCAATTATGAGCATGCTGCTAAGGAAACAATTGCAAGTTTCACAATATCTGAATAAAAGTAATTTATTGATCCACAGCAAGGAAAAATAAAAATCCCGAATGTGACATCTTTTCTAAGATGCAGCCTATCCCTCCAACATGTCAGTCTTCCAAAGAATCTCTTGCTCTTTTAAGAGATTTCACCAATTCCTATCAGCTTCTTTTCAAGCTGTTAGGCCTACATTTTTTTCTCAGATTGTTCACAGGAAAAAACAAAACAAACCAACCAACCAAACAAACCCAACCACAAATAAAACCACTAATCCATAGCATAGCAGCGATATGGTCTGGTGAGAAAACTGTTCGGGGTTTGTGATCTTTTATTTCTGATCTTCGTAATTAACATACATCACAGGTTACTTGTGGAGAAATTATGCAACTATGGTGTGAAGGGCAGTTGCTTTTTCAAAAGATTGAAAAATAACAGAAATACAACGTGAGATAAGCCAGCTCATGGATATGACTGTACACACAGTTTTCTGTCTGTCTTCACATGGCCGTAGTGTGAAGCTATCTGCTCCCTGTCCTCAAGACAAACACAAGAACTCCTAGCTTAGGAGGCATAAGAAGTAAAAGTGACTTTTATCTACCTTTGCATTTCTAAGTCCTTATGCTAGAAGACATCCCGAGTCCCCAGAACAGGTAACCCAGACAACATTTGGCGACCTGTTCAAGTCACAACGGCCTTCCTGAACTGAAGCTCTGCTGTCTTTGATCTTGTAAAAGGGTCTGGTTTTTAATCTTTGCTCAGTTGGGCTTTCTTACTTATCTACTCCATTATCCTGCAGAAGCATCATAACTATACGTACCTGCTTGGGAATTTTTATTTTACTTTTTTTAAGATCACTGGCATTTTGTTTACAAGAGACATAGCCACCAGTATAGACTGCCTGCTAATATTTTCTCGATTTTTTTTTTGTTGGATGCTCTTTTTTATCCTTTCACGAATACCAGTAAAAAATGCAATAGCTGAAAGGCTATAGAGAAGCAAGTAGTGTACTGTGCAGATGCTTTTCAGTGTAAGATCCTTCTTTCTGAATAGAGTCATAATAGCCACGCAAATACAAACAAGGAAAAATAACCCACCAGATTTTAGAAGCCTGGATGAGTTTCTAGGAGGCTTGAGACAAAATAATATAGCTCCTTTACATCTAAAAATAAGAAACTGTGACAACCGCCTGGCTTGCCTGGATTGTCCTGCAGCTTCAGCTGTAACCTGCAGCAGATATAACTGATAGAAACTGCTGTTCCTGCATAGGAAGTATATGCAGGATATTCTGCATGGGCTAGAGCACAACGGAAGCAAAGTTGACTCTCTTGTTGATGAAAAACTGTAAAAGAAATAGTAATAGCAGGCAACCTGGAAATGGGGCCAGACATTGTTCAGAAAGTTCCCTTCCGACAAGGATGAAAACCCAGCTCTCAGCTGTCTCAAACTGCAGATAAAGAACTACAAGAACCGCTGTTTGGGAGAGATTGAGATTTGACAAGGAGAAGAGAAAGAGATCAGAATCGCACAGAATCTGCTCTGCCATGACCCCTAGTAACTCGGGGACAGACTGCCTGCAGGCAGAAGTCTGCAGGGAGCAGGTAGGAAACGGCTGCCAGGAGTTGTTTCCTGCAAGTACAAGGCTCAGAAGCCATAACGTGTGGTGTTGGTCCTCAGTATTGTCACCCAGCTGTGAAGGCGAGGTAAAAATTTGCATGTTCCTCATACTCCTGCATTTACAAATACTCTAAAATATATGCATATATATATATATATATGCTTTTTTTTCTACTTTGATGGAAGAAACTGAAATAGGGGCCAAGCACAAGGCCACAGTGCATCAGAATGGAACATTCTCTGCAGCACATCATGTCGCTGTGTAACAATTATACAAGGGATAAGAGTGATCAGGTATATCCCAAAGAGAGGAAAAGAAGAAAACAACCACATATGCAAACATTTTTGAAGCACTAATTTAATGTTTGCTAACATAACAAACAATAAAATATGTCGCTTTCTTATTTCCAAGTAAAAATGCAAAGACAAATCTGTTTGTTTAGATTAACAAAAGATTTACTAACAGAGTTTTTTCCAAATTTTTCATAAGTGCATTCAAATGCATTCAGACACACACAACCCTAGCACCACACTGGCTATGTTTCCAGTAAATCTTTTAGAAGGAAGCATACAAGACTTCGCATAGCTGGTAGATTTTGAACACACCATGCTCTCAAAAACACATGTTCTCTTAAAAGTCTCAGCTGTCTTCCTTTGAAATGCACTCCTATCAAATGAGAGATAATAATATGGCACCATAACACATGGTAAACATAAAGAAAGAAAAATAAACCCCTAAACATGCAATGTTTGGCTTCACTCAGGCATAAGGCACGCTTTGATGCAAACGCACCTTATCTTTATAATTTGTGTTCAATTAGTTTACAGCAATCAGAGTTAAACAAAACCAAAGACAAGAAACATGCACGTGTGCAACTTAAATTCAAAGCGATAATAAGGATGGCTCTTTTTATAAGCATCATAATGAGCAGTAGCTAAACAATCAAGGCTGACTAATAACTGATCTGGGATCTTTGGTGAAAGACTTCCTTAATGCATAGTGGAACACTACATTGTAATGTTAATTAGCTAAATAACAGTTGGTAGGCAAAGACTTTCTCCAGCACATTTAAATATTACAAAGAAGGGAACAGATTCCCCCTTCTTGACTTCTCTTAGGCCCAGCATAATTCTAAACAAAACAAAACAAAAAAAAAAGGGACCACTTCTATAAGTATGAAGAAAAAAACTAGCTACCATTTGTTTTGGAAAAGATCATGGGTGGGGGAACTAAATTGTTACAGGCTTTCTAATTTCCTGAATATATTCATATTCCAGTTATTACCTCTATGTAAACTAAATCCAAATTACTACAGATTTGAAGCCTCTTCCCTTTCTCACTTCTTCCATGCTTTGCCCTTATAGCTTTTTCCAAAACGCATGTACCTCTAAAAGAAATATAAGCTCTTATGAGATTATGTGACCTTATTATGTTTTTTAAATAACACAGCAGAACTAGGGAAAAAAAAAAGTGGAAAATCATTTACCTTAGTATTATAGATCTACCAAAAAATGGTACTAGAAAATTTTCTTTCTTTTTTTCTGTGACTCAATTATTTTAAGAGTAGATCCAAACAAGGTAAAACATAGCAAGTATAATAAAGCTAAAAAGTTACCCATTATCTTGCACAGTTTTGGAAAATTTCTAGAATAAAAGTGGATTTGTAGTTACGTACAATATGCCAGTTACTATCAAGGCCACAAAAGATGCACAAAGACATAATCATGTTATTATTGGGAATTCAAGAAAAAGGAAAATTGTTAAAGGTCCTACAAATAAAGTTCTCTCAAACCCCTGGGGCTTACTCAAGTGAGAATAGTTGGTCTCCTCAGAACAACTCCAGCAATACCCATTATATAATCAGTTTTATTGCAATGTTGATGTCGGTGCTCAGGCTACACAAGAGTGCATAGAATGTCATGTTTAATTAATATTTAATGGATCTGAATTCTAGAAATTTGTTGGAGTAGAGAACGAAATATAGCACGTATAACTCATTTTGGCTGTATTTTCTAATTAAGAGGCTTCTGAGGAATCTGCAGTCATAAAAGTTTTTACTCTATAACTGACAACTTATTTTGAACTTATTAAATATTTGAAAAGGAAAATTTTTGGAGAATTGGATGTTCTGTCAAGGTGCATGCAGTCTGAAGCTAGAACAGTTTTCTAATATAGAATATCCTGCACTTTTTGTGAATCTGAAGATCCATTTTACCTCTTCGCTCCTTGGAAAACTGCAGAGAGATCATCAAAACCAGAGAAGCACTACATTC
>NW_009707316.1:40801-50985 GCF_000703405.1 Apaloderma vittatum | reverse complement strand
ATTCCTGCTCTTGTTTTCATGCTGAGTACAAGTATTACCCTTGGAAATTTCAAGGAGCAATACATCGTAACCTGCAACCAACTCTAACTCTCACCCACATGAAGAATGCTTTTTCAGGACCACATTGGCTGACCAACTGTGGAAGCAGAAAAATATGCTAGACATGAGAATAAGCCTCCTGCCAACAGTAAGTTCTTCATTTAGAGTAAGCTTTTAAAACATCCTTTTAAGTAAAGATACTAAGCAACTTAATGAAATTCTCATAGTTTGCTCATTTATTTATTTCTAATACATACAAAGCTGTATTTTATCTCATATTTTTCAAAACTAATGTCTCTTACTCCCAAAAGAATTTCAAAGAAAATCAGCCCAAGGCATTTATCCATCTGGAAAACTTCATGTCAAATGGTAAATTTCATCAAGGTTTTACACATCACTTTACAGGAAAAAAAAAAGTCACCTGCATATAAACACATTTATATCTTTATGCATAGGCACAAATAAATTGGTTTTGTATAGGGCAATATTTTAACTTGTCTAGTAGACAGACTTTATTTTTGCTTGAAAGGGCACAATTTACATTGCTGCAATACTTCCTATACCCTAAATATTTTTCTCTGATCTGCTTATACTTACCCCTCACAATCATGACATAGCCACTGGATGAGGGAAAGTTAATAGTCTTTATATCCAATTTTGCAAACCTACAAGCTAAATGTAGGACAAGGAAAAAAAAAATATTCAGGAGTGGGAGAAAAGGAATAATCTCAAAACAAATAGCATAAACCCCTTGAGGTTGATCCTCAGATCCATTTAGGTTAATAGAGCTGCACTGATCTGCTCCACTTGCAGAACTAGTTCAAGTCTGTGTGTTCAGAGATGCAAGAGGAACATATTGAACCTTTTTCCTGGCTAAGCTTTGTTTTTTGTTGTATAATATTCCTAGTTAAATATATAGTGGAGAACATGCCTCACCCTCCTGTCACTAGAATGCTTCTCCTGGTACAGTGGAGAATTACCCTAATCTCATTTCTTAGTCTTAGTGATGGTGATCTTTTAAGTCTTCCAATCCTATCATAATATTCACATACACTCCCTTCTCAATTCTGTCTCACAGCTGTAGCTGCAAATCCAAGCCTGCACACACAATCATCTTCTCTGAGCACTTTGTTCTTTTGATGGGTGGTATCCAGCCTGCAGTTTGAGCATTATGGATTTACAGCATATTTTAAGCAGAGAAAAAGCTTCCTGGTATTGCCATCATGATACATGTAGCTATCACACAGGACCAGAAAGACATGTATGCTGCTCCGCATTTGCACCCCTTTGGTTTCTAGAGTAGTAGAAGTCATATATAGGTATCAGTGATTAAAGTGCCAGGCGTTAGTCTACACCAGTGTTCCTACAAACACAGTTATATCAGAGGTGCATTAGCGAGGGAAATAGGCAGTGAAATAAATAGAACTCGTGGTAAAGAATGTCTAGTACCTCTAAAATAAATTTTCACTGCAAGTTAATTATGTTTTTTACAAGTTTTCTAACTTCTCTGCCAGCCAACAAAAGCTCTCAGATTCAAGCCCTAGGAAACTTTAACAGGTAAGCCTGAGAGATTTGACCTCAGTTTGCTTCAGTAGAGGTTAATGATTCAAGTCTGAGGATATAAGCGTGGTTGATGGCCTATTGGCACATTCACTGAGGCTTCCCTCCAGCTCAGCTACACTGTCCTGTTTCCCCTTTCTGCCCTTTTTTATTAGAAACACCTTACACTGGCTTCATTTTTACATCCTGGGCTATTCAGCCATATTTGTACACACACAGTAATTTCAACTGCAAGGATTGACCTAACGAGTCCTCTTCCTGACATGCTGCCCGCTAGCCAAAAAAAAAACCCAACCACAAAAACACCCCACAAAATACATGAAGATTCTGGTAAAGTGAATACCAGTAGGACTCCTGACTTTTGAGAGGCGTCAGGATGCAGCAACTCCACCACAAAAATTTCAGGCAACAGCAGATAGTTATCAGAGGGTGCCTTGTTGAGCTCAAGGGGAAAAAATAATAATAATTAAAAAATAAAAACCCACCCACACAAAGTTTTTGAGAATGCATATGAAAAAGCTAGGACTCAAATTCACAGGAACTCAACATGGACTTACTAAGAGAAGCTTGACCCTTTCCCCTTTCTCACTGACTATGTTTAGCTGAGAAAGGAGAGGTAGTAAAGAAATACCAGTTCCAGGAACAAGTGAAGACAAATGGTAGGGCTGGTGCCCACACCCACTCTGCTGACAGATTCACAGCTCAGAGGTTTTCAAGAATACAGTGACGAGGAGTAAAATCAGAAGGCATTTATTACTGCAGCAAGGGTAGAAATAGAGTACATCAGGAGTTAAATTACAAAGTAAAGCAAATCCTGCTACTGTTATAATCTCCTCCTGCTGTTGAAATTAAAGACTGAAGAATTATGGTTTTCCACCCTTGCCTCCCAGACATTTGAGAGAGAATTGAAGCTGGATGAAAAAGTAAACGTAGAAACAGCAGACGATTCTGTTTGGCAGCACCCTGTGCAACAGCTAGCACAAGCCAAGCAGAATATACAACTACAGACGTGCTTTTTTTTTTTTTTTAATACACTTTCGCTATGTGCACTTGCTGACATCAACACTAGCACTGAGGAATTTTAAGAAAAAGCCAATGTATTAATGCCACTATCATCTACGTCACTATTCAAATCAGGAATTTTTCAAACCTCATTATTAAGGGCCAGAAAAATTGCTGAATGTTGACAGGACATGACAGAACTATTCATCTGTGGGTTTTATGCTTTTGTTTCTCACAAGACTTGTTAGAGCTTAATCTCTGCATAAGTCATCAGGAAATATAGAACACTTCAAAAAAAATGCTTGAAAAGCTTCTTCCCTCTTCCAGTCCAGACACTGCAGAACATGGCACCGTAGTCACATGCTAGTGCAATTGATGCCTCAGTTACTGCTAAGACCTGGCTACCACAAGATCCCCGCGCCACTGCCAGATTAGTTGTTTGTAACTTCTGTTTATCACTTGTTATCCAGTTCTGTGGTTAAACTGGTTACAGCAGTTTCTGAGCAAAGAATCTAAGCCTACACCTCAAGTAAATAAAGAGCTAGCATTTCCTCGTTCCTGGGACTCAGTAACGTCAAGGGAAAAAAATGCTCCTCCACCTCCAGGCAGAATAATAAAGTACTGTTACACTGCTTTTCACAAAACTCTGCTCCAGTCCAAACAAGGCATGCCCACAGGAGTGAGTGTGTGTCAGCAAAGTGAACAAGAACCCTTTAAGAAAAGAGAAATGGCTAGAGGCAAGCTGCTGCAGGAGCTACAAAGAGAACTGCCAACAAGTCAAACCAGCTCCTAGAGTAGAACAGCCAGGGCTGGTCTGCAGCTGAGCAGGTGCTCCAGGAGGTTATAGCAAATTATATTGCCCATTATCTCAGTAAGGAGAGGGGGAGGAAGAAAGGCAGTGCCATAACAGCTCAGGAGACAGCAAGCCAGGGAAATGCTGAAGCAGCTGCTTGGCAGTAAACAGGCAGGAGCAGAAAGTACCCATCACGATGAAAGAGAAATGCATGTACACAGAGTTATTCTATTGTATTGTACTTCCACTTCACTTTCTACCTTAATTAGAATTAATTTTTGAGGTCCTACGAGAAATCTATCTTCCACATGGCTGCTTTTGCAGTAATAAGGATTAAATCAATCCTTTCTTCCCTCAGGTCCCCACTGGGAGCAAACATATGGCTTCTGAGAGGCTTTGACCCATTCCCCATCTGCCAGTGACCAAACTGGAGGTGATGAAGTAAAGCATCGTCACCCTTCTAAAAGAAGAGAGAAAGAGACCTCCTGAAATTAGGATGAACCAAGTCATCAGGCAAAGATTTTTAAATAAACAAAAGCTTTTTCATATACCAGAACTCATCATCTGACATGGATATGTAGTCTTATGTATGTGTACATGCATGTATTATAGTTTTGTGTAAATCTTCTATCAAGCCATGCTATGCTAATGCAAATTATTCTATGGAGAATATTCACCTCAAGTTATTAGTTCTCAAGATTCCCTTGCATCATTACTTTAGCAGCTTGTAGACACCAGGTGAGGCTATGTGCGAGACAAACACTGTCGATGATCCTCTGCTACATAGCAAGATACAGAGACGGGCTTCTCAAGCTTGTGAATTTGATTACTTCAAAAGTAGCCATATTCCCACGAGTGATGTGTACAGTTGATAAATAAATTTATTGGCTCAGGCAGAGTACTCCATTAATGTGGCCTTACTGCTTTAGTGTCCTGAGTTGTCTGTATCAAAGTGCTATAGGATGCAAAGCTATTGAGTTCATTTACTTTTATCTCAGGTTTTCTGCGTGGTATTTCATTATAGAATTGCCAGCACCAGACTTGTCCCTAGACTCTTGAAAGAAAGAGATATACCATATATGCATTCCAGTTTTTAGGAACTGTGGAGTAGTAGTCTAACTTTACTTGTTCATATGCTGATGGTCACTAATATGCATCTTTTTAGAAATATGCTAACACACATAACATATTTTTAGTCCACTATAGATCATTCAAGCTCTAACCAGCAAAGCTTAAGTATAAGCCCATTCAGAGTTGTCAGCATATCAGTTTTGCAGGAAACGAGCTCAACATCTGTACAACTTAGGAACAAATTTTAAAAGGACTCTTCCTGAGAATCCGGTTCTCCAACTCTCCTAAAGGATTTCATCCTTTATAAAACCTCCATAAAAAGCAACGCACCTGAACTTGCATTAGTTCCATTGACAGAAAGTTACCAAGTGCTAGATGACTTACAGATTTAGATTACTAGCTCAATTATTAATGCTTTTAATTCCAGACTGTAATTTATTTTGTTCCTGTGTTCATTCATTTGTTGAGCAGCGCCCATCACTTCTTATTTCATGGAATTATACCAAGAGCACTTTTGAATGAAAGGAAAATGCTGTGAAGATGGAATTTTCACTTAAGGCATTTAGCTTCAAGTTAACTTGCAATCACTCAGCAGTCTGCTACTTATATTTTAGCAGAATTGAAGTTCAGTGAACCTCAGTGTCTCGTCTAAGCCGTAAGAGTGCATAAAATTAGAACTACTCCTTTTTATACTCAGTAGCCAGCACAATATTTCCTAAGCTAATGAATTTCATTGTCTTAAGAAAGTTATGGTGGTAGTAGTGAATCTCACAAAGGCAACAGACAGCCGCAGACACTAGAAGGGTAGCACTGTTTCCTAGTGTTTAATTTTTCATTTGGGTCAAGTCAGAAACACCACAAGATTGTGTTCCCATAGTACTTCAGAATCTCCAAATGCAGAAAGAAGTAAACATAGAGCAAAGTAGGACAAAACTTCCCAAAAATTCACATCACAAAATGTTTTGAGGCCCAAACAAGCATTTAGACTAATCCACATATTAATCACAGGAATGGTCTTCTCAAAAGGGAAAAGAAACAAATAGCTTGAGAACAACAAATAGCTTGAAAATTCAGTATCTTTCGCTATACGCGAAAGCTTCAAAGTTATTTATAGTTGCGCTTCAATTTCTCACTTAGTTTTTAATTCTATTGTTACATATAATATATTTTTCTTCGGGTAACTGTCAGTGAAAGAGACTGGAATGGGTATCAACTTTATTACTACCTTTATTCTTACTGTTAATACTTCATTTATTTTTAGATATGAAAATATTTTATTCTGAGAATTTTATGCTCCTAGAACCACAGATGATTGTGAATTAATGTGATTAGGGAGATTTTTTCTTGTCAAAGATTAGAAAATGTGTGAAAGGGGTTGCAGATACATGGCCAGCATTACACAGTTTTTGCTACTTTTAGGTTGTTACTAACTCATCATTCATCAACCTTTAATTTGTCACAGTTTTCAGTCTTTTCAGTACTGATGAAAAATTTCTCTCATGGACATCAGAAAAATTACCTGAATTGCACATTCTTCTCCTTCATTCTTGAAAATCTATTTGTAAATTTTTAACTGTAAGTCAGCATGCTGAGGAAAAAGACTTCAAAAAACAACTCCGAAATATTATAATAGCTTTTTACCTATATTTCTCAGAATAAAGTAGATGAAGTTTTAGAACCGTTCAGAAACTTTCTGAATCAGTTTCTAGAAGGCTTTAAAATAGTGAAAAAAGGAAAAGCTGTACAACAAAACAAATTTTTTTTTTCATTTTCCTATTACTTCAATCAAAAAATTTTATGATGTTTTACAATGCAATCAGTCTTAGTGATTTCAGGTGTGTATGTATGTGGAAGTAAATAATAAATAAACTCATCAAGGTGGGATATTCAATGGAAAAACATGGGAAGAATCATGAATCACTTCCATGTTTTACTTTGAAAAGGAAAAGATTAAATTCTATAAAATGCACTAAGATAGCAAATACATCTTACTGAAGAAGCTGTGATAATTTCATGATATAAAAATTGAAATTATGAAAATCAAACTTGATTTTTCAGTCCAAGCAATTTTTCATACCTTGGGAGGTATGTGGAACTTTAAATGCCAGCCCACGTAAAGGGCACTGAAAGAAAAAATAAATTTCCCAGGTCTCACTCCACTCTTTGGATTTTTCTGCAAGTGACTTGTGGTACTAGGTCAGCACATGCCCTCTTAAATACTTCTAAAACCATGAGCAGTCTTAAAACTGTTGAAGAAAACACATTATTTCCCAGTGAAAAGAAAATCATTTGCCTATTAATCTTGTCTACAAAATTCACTGAAAAAAATCTATGTCTAACCTATATACTCTAGATGCAAAGAAAAAAAAAGAAATTCTGGCTTTCAGTTTCACACACAGAAAATGCCATTTAGGACACAATGCTGTCTTAAACCTGTAGTTTTACTATGCTTGGATTTAGTAAGCAGATCATAATTCAATATTGTGATCTAATAGTGTGGGGAAACAAATTTGTAATAATGGCAGTGAAGTCAACATTAATTAAATGGAGCTCCATGCTAGAGAGATGTAGTTATTTTTTTTAAAAAGTAGCACAACTATTTATATTAACTGTTTGTTGTTTTACAGAGACAAGTAGCCTATTCTTTACATTTAACATTTCAGACACTCCAGTCAGTAAAAATACTTTTCCTACAATCCTCACCCCAGTTCTTTGTTTTAAAAAATCACAGCACGTATCTTCTAAAAAGATTATTTTTTTATGTGGACAGATGCTCAAGTACAGGACAGATCCATTGTTTCTTAGTAGATACACTGATAATTACTTCTAAGTGAAGATATAAATGTTCTGCAGAAACATGGGGTTTAATTATATTCTTATCTGCTTAAATTTTGTTTTATTCATCTATGACAAAGCATTCACATATTGACAAAATTAATGGTGGACAAAACAGGTACAATAAAGGTTTTCATTAGTTAATTGACTGAGGAGCTCCATAACATTTAGTGGAGATCCATTATCGTCAAAGGGCTCACATTACATTTCTGACTCGATCAATTTATTTTTTCAGTGACTGGCCTCAAATGTTCCTCCAAATCATCCAGAACTGTGGTGGAACTATTATTGCTTTTTTTGACATGTAACTATATATTAAGGACTTACTCATTAATTGCAAGCTTATTGCCAGGAGGCTAAGTTTATAGGCCTGAAAAGCTTTGTAATGCGATATGCAGTATTTCACTGTTAAGCCATTCATCCACATCTGGTCTAGTTTAGCAGTGACCTAAAATCATTACTGAATGAAGGCTCCTTCCTAAGTTATGCAAAAGTCCAGTTTTAAAACTGAGGAAATAGCCACATCACAAAAGAGCCATTAAAACATCCTGCAGAGTCTCCCAGGATTTAAAACATGAGCTTGCTTAGTCAAAGTTAAATTTATTATTATGGTCTTAAATTGCTGCTGATTCATTTTCTGTATGCTGTAACCATGCTGGACAATGCCATTAGATATATTTTTTTACATACTGTACTTCAAATTTCTTAGACTTATTCCCAATACGACTAGAACTAGTGCATCATACCCATTAGATGGCCACAGAGGAGTTTGCAACATCAATGTTATTTTGACAGGAGCTGAATAGGAGCAGGGGCCTGTGGAGTCTGGAAGCAGCAGTTAACTTGTGGCCCGCTAGTATCAGCTCTTACCTCATTCTTCCTCAGCTTGTTACCACCCACAGCAAACCCACTGAGCCTCGAGCAACCAAGTTTCTCCCCTCTTTGGAGTGAGCTAGCTCTTACCAAACTCTTTGTTCCTGCTCTGTGCCCCTTTTTCTAACATCTTCTCCAAACTCTAATTCTCAGCAGCTGGGCTGTTCCCAGGGTGTGGTATCAGGGTGCCCTGATACCACAAGCAGAGCCTGGACACATTCGTTCCTTCCTCTCAAGTCCTTTCCCTGTCTACCCAAGCACCCTGAAGGAATACTATTGAGACTCCCGTTTTGCATTCCCCACATTTCCAACAGCAAGAATCACTTCTAAAAAGAGAAAAAAAACCCCAAACTGATCTGTGATCTGTCAACAAGTAACGGGAGGAGTACTTAACAGGGCTGTTACAGGTCACGTAGGAGTTCCTGTCACAAATCTGTAGTATCTTCTCATATACCTGCCGTGTTCCTGGTATGTTTCTTTGCAGAGCTGCTCTCAGACTCACACAATAGCACGGTATGTGTTTCGATGTGCGGAGCAGATACTCGGGGAGTTTGTGTGCATCTGTGTATGACTTCACATGCTAAGTCTCTTCTTCTGACATCATTACATGATAAGAGCCATAGAAATATAACATTAGACCAAAACAGATGACAGTACTATGTTGAGCGTGTTTGGTTTTAGGAGCTACAAAAACAACTAGCATCTACTCTACCTACTGTTGATTTCTCCAAAATTTGGTTGAATTACATCAGCAGATGGAGTCGTGGAACTTGACACTAATGTTCTTGCTGTCCATCTACTTTGCCACTATTATCCCCACTTTGCCATTAAATAGGACTTCATTCCCTGGGGCTATTAAAAAATGATTTTACAGGAATTCTTTATAAGTTTGCCATCACGCTTTAGTTCTAAGAAATCACTAAGTGCAACTTTGTTTCCCATATGACAAGGATCTTTCATTCTCAGAATCAGTATAGAGAATTGTTCATATTTCAAATAAGAGTAAAACAAAACAAACAAAACTAAGATAATATCAAGCGTTCTAGCCCTCTCCCTATAAAAATGAATAAATTTTTTAATCTTACATACAGGCCATGGATAATCTTGCTTGGATTTTTAGGTAATAAAACCACACATCTTTAAAGATCTTGATGCATTCCTGAAAACTTTAGCTTCTTAAAAAAGTATAGGTCAAAAACTGAAGCCAGGGTAAAGTGCTTCAAATTTGGTAAGATTTTTTTAATCACCTCTCAGGAAGGCAAAATATTCATGTTAGATTCTTGAAAATTGAACTTAAAACCCTCCTGCATAATATTCCTGGTGCTCAGATCTTAACTAGCTTTCCAGCACACAAAAAATACTTCATCATTTCACAGTACTAAAACAGCAACCTGAACTTCCCAGGCAATACCAATAACATTTTCATTATTTGGCAGGAACAAAATTATTCCCAAATCTGTAGAGTCATGCAGCCCTTTCTCAAACCTTTGAATCTCAAATGAGGCACACACATTTCAAATGGTTTTGCTCCTTCCAGTAATTTTGCTTGGCTTCATCCCGTTTGCCACACGACACTTTCCTTGGGGAAATCACAGAAACAGGAAAAAAAAAAAAAAATAAAAGCCTACAAAACCAAAACCCATACAACATGGAAAGACACCGGGCCTGGAGCTTTTTATTGACTGCAGTAAGCCTTGGATAAGACTCACAGATTTATATTTCCATTGGGAGCGAAACGTGAGCAGTCAGCGGGAGCAGCCTCGAGAACTAAACACCCGAGGCAGGTTTCAGTGGCACGTCTGCAATAGGCGCAGCAGAGAAATGAAGGTGAAAGGAAAGATGTGCTAAGGTAACTTCAAAACTAATCCCGTGCTGACATTTCTGTGCAGCTCCAAGACATAATTTATAAGCGTGCAATATCATCACAGGTAATAAGTAGACTGAAGCCCCCTCACTGCAGGCCCTGCTCCTCCCAGCTCCCCCGGGAGCTCCGACAGTCTTCCTCCTCCTC
>NW_009707316.1:36623-40770 GCF_000703405.1 Apaloderma vittatum | reverse complement strand
AAATTATCCCACCGCACAGTCTGGGAGCCATTAAACTACCATTATGCCTTTATCATCTCCTATTTAGAAACAAAACCCCTCACTCTTGGAAGCTCACATTTTATTAAAAATTTTAATCAAATTTTCCCTTCTGTGTTTCAATATGTTCTAGATTCGTTTCTTGGAGTCAAAGCTGACATCCCTGGCGCACACAAGCAATAAGCCAGTCAAGTGGATTCTTAGATAAGTTTCTTTTTCACCTCCATACCATCTATTCTTATCTCTCTAATCTTTAAGAACAATATCTTTCCTTACCTTAAAAAAGAATATTATTTGTATTGCATTACAACCCAAAAAATCGTAATACTGTATGATTCATAACAACGGGGAAATATTATTGGACTTTTTCTCTACACTCAGTACCACAGAGTTGCCACTCTGGCTGGCAACCTTATCTACATCTTTATCAGCCTTCTGAACAAAATTTTGATTGTTATTGAATTATTTGCTGCTTTATCCCCTTTGAATCTAACTTTGATTCTGTGACGCCTTAAAAGACATCTTAGAAATTGTTAAAATGCTGAAAACTGTTGCAAATGACACCTTCTGGTATAACTAACTCTAAAGTTTTCTGATTACAAACAACGTCTCTATTCACAGAGGTTTCATTTGCAAAAATAATCATATTGCAACAGTATATTCCTGAGAATTTTATCCTCTGTTTTAGATCTTCTAGGATTACTTGAGACAATTTTCAGAAGGAAATTTGAACCAATAAATACATTCCAATACATACATTCTACATTCCCTTTAATTATTTATTTTCTAGTCTTTTTTGAACACAGGCATTTGTGTTTCAATTTTAGCAAATTCATATATGAAGTTACATTTAAAATTTTTATAATTAAAATTGAAATGCTTGTTTACAAGTTGTCTGATCATAGAACTAAACAGATCATCAGAACAGATCAACAGTTTGACCTTTTAATCATGAGTGTATTTCTGTGTGAAGTTTAAGCAGTAGATGTCACAATGTCTGCTTTTGATTTTAAGAAAAAAACCTAACTTTTGCTTATGGTGCAGCTATCAGTTATGAACCAGCAATAGGAGGAGAAGGGCTTAAACAGAGTCTTACAGCACAGATCACATTTTCCTCAATTTCAGTAAAATGCTTTGAAAGGCTAGAATAAAGCACTGTGTATCCTGACCCAGGAGATAACCACCTCTAAGTATACAATATATACAGCATTTTTCTTCAGAAAAGGATTTAATCTACCAAAACGATCCTTTTCTCAGCTCCCTGCTGGGAGAAGTGAAATGCTAGACTTCCTTCCACTAGGCTGCCAGGATCTGTTATTTTGCTGATTAAACATCTTAAAGTACCCAATGCTAATCAGCCCAAGACAGGCTAACGATAACCCCTGAGGCCTTCTCCAGTCTAGAAAAATATTGTTAAAAAAAAAAAATTTAAAAATTCTGAGTCCTGCCAAATGGGCCTTTTTTTCTTGGTCTGAATGTTATCAGATTTCACTTTCAGAACATATAATTTTCAGGTCAGATGTAGAGTAGGGCGGAAATGTCATTTCACAGACTGAGAGTTTGTTGTGGTTCCCAGACCAAATGAAAGCACCAGACAAATCAAAGACTACTTCCCAGAACCCTATTCTATTCCTACATTTGATTAGGTCATTGCAGCCCAGAGTCTGAACTTGCTAAGGATTAGTCGAACCATGAGGTACTAGTCAGTTTGTAAGGATACTACAAACAAAAACGCGCTAATACTCCACCAATAATTAACATCCAGTAAGAATACCAAGAAAACACACAATTCAACATATTAGCAATTCAAGAAAGTTCAAGTAAATATGCTATTGGAATGCAAATATGTCCAACACTAATTTTAGGTACTGAGTTTATCACACTAGCTTTTTTAATTTACGTATTATATACATCCTTACATTACTTTTTTTATAATTCAAAGGATGAATATGGGAATCAAAGCTAAATGCCAGAATATAGAACTAAGGAAGACTAAACTGAAGTGAAATACAAATTATATCAGGAGTCAGAAAACAATATAGGTTAATTGTGGTGGCTACTTTTACTCCTGATCACTCATAAGGTGCCTTTCTTGCCACGCTTCTGTTCCCTGAGCTACTGACACATAAATTGGAAAGATACATCCTTAGCTCACTTGATATAGCTGTTCTGGTTTCTATAAATATATATTTATTAGACTGGAAAGAACAATATCTCCAAAACACAGGATTCTGCCTAATTCAGAACAGATGTTAGTACTATGTATCATACATCTCATTTTAATGTATAGCTATCAGTCATTAGCTGGTTTGTGTTTTTTGTTCTCCGAACAAAACCTAGGCAAAAAAAAAAAAATCAGGAAGATCAACAATAGGTGTTTTCATAATTCAACAATGACTGAGGAAACAGCATTTTGTAGAATAATTTTTATCAATCTCTAATTGTGGAAAACAGCCCTTGAAGACTATGCAGAAGCATGGTGGATCCCCCTTCTTCCCAGAAATGAGTAATTGCTTTCACAGGACAGTGGCAAACACATATTGCCTCAAGCTTTACAAACCAAGTATTGCTGCCTCTCTCTATATGGAAATCACTTAGGCTCAGCCAGTAGAGATATCCACCTGGTCTTCTCAAAGCTAATTGAGTAATTAGGCTTTTATATTCAATTAAGCAGGCTCAACAGTTCGGCACACGCTATTTATAAATGTAGTTTCTGTGTTGCCGAAGCCACTAAGTTTTAATATAGTTTAACAAGTCTTCTACCATGCAATCCTTTATCCCAGGTGAAAAAAAAAAAAATCCCGAAAGCTAGTTTCCTTCCTTCAGATTTTTACCTTTTATTTTCAGCACCCACATCTACCTTTTACTGAGCAATGTTCCCTTGCACCATTCCATCTGGCACCAGCTACTGTCTTGCCTGTATATCTGTGTGTGTCTCAAGTTAAACCGATAGTAATTACACCGAGTGCCTTATGAAGGGTGTCGGTGTCATCACGTCCCTCCCACAGATGATGGTCAAGAGGCACAGGTTCAGAGATGATGTGTAAGGGGCACATTGTCAGAGCCAGAAGCAGTTTTCAGGACTCCTCTACTGAAGTATCACAGATTGCTGCTCAAGGCTCCCTTTCTTGTAGCTTATCACTTCTCTGACCTGTTCTTTTTCTATGTCGCCTTATATTAAAATTCAAACCCATAAAGTCCTCGTTACTTGTGGTACATTTTAAGCACAGGAGAAAGAACACCCAAGATCTTCGCCTCAAAAAAATATTAACCTAGGACTAGTGTCCTACATAGGTCACCATTCAGGCTGTTATCATGATGACAAACATTTCTCTGTATTGCCCAACAAGAAGAGGGAACAGAGATATGAGGGGAAACTATCCCACTTAACCAAAGTGACTTTCAAGTCATAACAAAGTAAAGGGATCATGTAGGTGGGACCAGCAAATGAAACAGAAGTTCCAATCCGATTCAAAATGACATAATGAAGCTGAATGAAATGAATAATTACAAAACCAAGGATCTCTATTTATTTAAATGTTTATTTTAAAAAGCATTGCAAAGAGGTGCCAAGCACTTGGAGGGTTAAAAGTCTTTTCTTCTGAAAGAGCAATAATCATTGTTGCTGATACACTGTCTGTTCCTACCTCATGCACAGATCATATTTGGACTCCACCTTCTCCAGATACAAGAAAACCCCAAATCCCCCAATTATTTCCCAAAGTATCTTTGTATAATGCCATAAAAACCCAACAGGTGAGTTATTGTTAATGACCTACTAAAATCCTAGGGTAAAGCTTTGAGAAGGAAAAAGACTAGATGACACATTAAGGATCTGTAAAACATAACCTGCATATTTTAATAGCTGACCCTTAAAATGGCAACTCAGATATCTGCTGTGTCATTGCCTCAGCAACACCGACTAGACGTGCTGAAATCTGACAGACAGCAGACTTTTCTAGCTGAAGTTATGGATCCTCGGTGGGGTTTTTCACAGCAATCAAAATCTGATTTATTACTCCAACAAAATTTAGTATGTTTTAGAAAACTAGCACTGCAGCTTGCACTACAGGAAGGATACATACTTGCCAGTACAGAAAGTGCCCTGGCCAAGGAATTAGCCTCCTCA
>NW_009707316.1:14545-36592 GCF_000703405.1 Apaloderma vittatum | reverse complement strand
AGCAGGAAAAGCTGCTTTCAGACAAGATCTAACCCCTTGAAAATTGTAAACAGCCTGGAGTAGCTACATGCAACAGCTTTGAAAGATATCCATACTTGAAAACATTCTCAATAGACCCTAGTTATTTTGTCCACATCACTCAGTTCTGAAGTGCAGTTTTTTACGACAAAAAACATGTTGGGAAAAGTCTTTCATTAATTTTGTCATTGCTAACTGGTATTTTGTTTCTTTAAGGGTTTTTCTTGCAACATCAGCTTAAAAAACAAATCTTACACAGCCCTTAGGCTTGCCAATATCTAGCTCCTTTCTTTTTGGTTTGTTTTTATGGTACAAGTTTCATCAGCCTCTATGAAGTAAATACCTGTCCAAAATCTTATATTTATTGAAAGGGCAAAAATGCAATAGAAGTCACCTGTTCAACCTTATTTCTCCATGGGTTCAGTTACAAGCATGTGAGTTTACACTTTGTATTGCAAACTGGGCATTTATCCTTGCTTTCCAGTCGCCTAATATTTCAGTAGGCAGGTACATTGTTGTTCCTTAAATGTTTTTAATTTATTTTGCAGAAATATTTTTTTCTACTGACTCCCTTGGGAGTGAATATTCTGTCACAGCAATCTGTCAAACAAAGGACAAGCACCTTCTCTAATAGAGGAAATGCCATTTTAAAACTTTTAGAACAAATCAAAACACAACACAGTGCGTTGAGGTGTTCCCTTCATGTTGCCAACTAAGCATATAGAGCTCCAGCTTCCAGCAACTGTGGTACAGATTTTTATTTTATCTCATTTTAAACAGCACAGTCAAGGTTTGTCTCAAAAAAGGTCAGCAAGCAGATCTTCCTCTTTTGAATGACTAGCACATTATCAAGATCATCGTGTTATGCTGCAGCCTAATTTAGGGTAGGTAACAATCATTTTTCACCTTAAATCCACTGAAATTTCGTGGGTCCCCACTATGAGCTCAACTTTACCCAATACAACCAACAATAAATAAACAACACCTGAGATCATGCACAGAAGCACCAACAGGAAAGTACAAATGTAAACAGATTAAAGATTCTATTCTTTTTGAACTACTATACAAACAATAAGAAAAAATAGCTTCTTCTCTCAGACCTGCCAACGGTTTTCCAAGAAACTTGGCTGTGGTACTTGTCTTATGAGGGACACTTAAGAAAAGTGGAAAACAAGTTTTTCACCTCAATTTAAATTGAAAATTAATGCAATCTAGATAGAAAAGTTTTCATAATTTCTCAGGTATGTGTATAGCCCCTAGCACCGTAAGGATCCTGTCCAAGTTTTGGTAGAGATATCTAAATTATTTTGTTATTTTAAAACACAGTAATAACCCTGAAGGCCCAGAAGTTCACTGTATATAACTTTTCATAAATCACTTTTTAAAAGACTGCAATTTTTTTTCCGAAAGGATTTAAATAACAAAATAGTGACAAATTGGTAGGAGAAAGTAATTACAGGCATAACATTCAGGAACAGAAAAAGCTGGAAGGACCAAAGGACCAAGTAAGACATGGAAGAAGTCAGCACATAATGGAATTGAGCAGAAAGCTGAAAACAAGAAACACAAGTCTAACATAGCACGCAAGGAGGAATTATGGAGGTTAGGTGGGATACTTTTAGTTCAGGAAGAAAATACTGCAAAAATTTCACAGTAGAAAGAAAAAAAACCAACACACTCCCACACACCAAAAACTTGGTTTATATTTAGATACAATATTATCCTTTAACAGCTCATCGTCCTCACATCTGCATCCTAATTCTGAGACTCAAACAACATTGAGCTTACACAAAAATCAGTACAGAACATTCTTGAAAGAAAAACAACTTACACAAAAGATAGACAGACTGAAAACAGAACTAATTTTTGCAACTGAATGCACCCTCACTAACAGCTAGGTCCTTCTCTTAGAACAGCCTCGTACTAACCAACGCCATGTTTTCAAGTGTGTCAGCTCCCAAAAGACACCACCCCAAGGGCGCTGGGAAATCTATTTCATAGAGCTATTTCTTCGGGGAAATCACTATCGCTTGAAACGTCTCTTTGTCAAAGAGAAAGCGCACGTTTCGGCTGTATGCTCAGTACACATCGCGTCTACGAGAACGTAACTGGACTTGATGCACCAGCAGTACTTGGGGTCAGGCCTTTCCACGCCTGCACTCAAGCTCTCGGGGGCCGAACTGTTGCACACAGGGTCCTGCGGTCACCCTTGCACAGTGTCTTCTCCCTGCCTCACCCTGTAAACCATCCGTCCTCTGGAGAGCTACTTGCTCTGGGTGCTGTCAACAGTTCCAGAAGCAACTTAGCTGGCAAGGGTAAGAAAGTGTCATTAAACAATTGACAGTGCTCATCCTCCACCCTTAATTTTGAGGCTGATTATCCCCCTGGGCTGGAGAACACTTTACTTATATTTACATGCTATCTCTATTTCCAGGTGCCTTAGAAGACATTTATTCAGCAGTTGAAAGTCCATCCTCACCTGGCACCGGGACTGAATACTGGACAAGTAGCAGGAGGTGACAGCATTTTGGCCAAGGCTGCCAGGACAAGCCTGTATCCGACACATGCCACGAGAGCAGAGAGTTCATGCAGAGCAGAAAACATTCCTGGCTTTAAACATCTTGACAGAAAGTGCCAGACATTGTAAACTGCACAGAGATTAATATTTTGACCTTGGAGGGATGAAAAGCTGAGTCAGCCTTGCTGGGATTCAAAGTACCCAAGAGTCTAGATATTTGAAACCTGTAGTTCAAACACAGAACAGGAAGGGTAGAGCTATCTGGGTTGGTTTTTATTTTCTTCCCTGACCCTTTTCCTCATGAAAAGCTTTTCTGAAGGCGTTCTAAAAAACTAAGAAACATTTTGCTTCAAGAAACCACATTTTGATACTTTTAGAGAGTGATTTTTGTAATGAGCCTTCTGACATATATATGTAGATATGGATATATAGTGTGACTACACATATAGTTAAAACTACTATGGTCTTAACAAACCAGTTAAGGCATTTTTTGTGTATTTTGATGGAAGTGACATGGGATTAGATGTTTTTATTTTCAAAACAATAGGAAAAAAATAGATACAAAACTGAACATAAGAAAAAATACTCTATGGGCCTTTGTACAAGATAACTGATTAAACAGCATACCTGCCTGCTCAGCAAACAAAGTAAAGGACATCTTAAAGCACTGACAAAATAGAAAATGTCTGTAGCAAAAACTTGTTAGGGTTAGGAACACAGCTGAATTCTTTCTTTTCCTATCCCAAAGCCTCCAGAAGCTGAGAAGCCCAGGATGGCAAGAGCCACCTTTTCAGGAGAGTTCTGGATCATGACAGTGATGTTGGATAGGATTGCCCGCTCATTGTCACTTCCATGCCCTGTACCTCCTGCTCCCTCACTGCACAGAGCACCAACCGAGACACCTCCAGGCTGTCCATTCAGATCAGCTTCTCATTTTACTCCTTCCCTTCCTGTGGCAGGAGAAACTGGACCCAGCCCAGGTGAATCATGATGGGGCAACATACACAATTTCTCTTATATTCTGCAGCTAGAATCTGCTTTAATGAGTGGTTGATTTCATCCAAAGATCAAAGCAAACAGCACCTTTCCCCTCCAGTCAACAGAAATGTTAGTATTCGGACAAAGTCATTGCAAGACGATTCCTTGAAGATATCTTTGCTTTCATGTATCATTAATTTTATCCAGTAATACCAGTATAATGCCTCATTACAGAATGTACAGACACTTCATCATATAGCACAGGTCATGTTTATAATTCAAAAATACAGCCATACTATGTCACTATTTCAACAGACAAACACGGTACCTTTCAATACATACAAATATTTTTTCTTTTAAAAACAACTCTGTACTTCAGACATTCTGGCCAGCTGTACTTGCCCCTGAAGCCAGTACCACTCAGCACAGATCAGGAAAAAAAAAAAAGAAAAAAAAAAAAGTCAGGCCCAGATTTTTGTTGGTATTTCATGACACAGCAGTTATTTTTCAGAAGGGTACGAGTAAATTAAGACATGGCATAGGATTACTTTTTTTATTATTTTATTTCCTCAATTATTTTGAAGGAAATATTTCACCAACATTGTGGAAATGCCACCAGTTTAACCAATGCTTGAGCATTTCAAATAAAGAGGACTCCTTTGACTTGACTTTCCAGGGATGAGTTTTTGGGCACAGACCCACTGGAGACCTGCCAAGGGTGGGAGGGATGGGAAACCCATCCACCACTGTTTTACTGCAACATGACCTACAGAAGATAAAGTCTAGTGCACGGGGTTCCCTCAACTCCTTTAGAGAGGAGAAAGAAGACTTCCTTCCACTGAAGGCATGCTCTGATTACCTCTAAGTAGGCTTTGCCTTGTTATATGCCAACAGAAAAATCCATCAAGTGTGAAAGTTGTACCAACTTCTGTTACTGGATTAGGTTTTGCCCTCAACTCCTACAGCTGTTTTGGGAGGAACAAAGCTTCTGTTTCGCTCTGCATTCAGTGCTAAGCTATATAGGACCTCTTCAAGTCATAATATAATAGGACCCTTTAGAGCAAAATAAAGGTTAAACAGTAATGTCCTTTCACTTCACTGGCACACACCCATCTCAATGACACATCAGTATGAAATTGCATATACAGAACTCTAGCCTCCAGACTCAGCTACTTGGAGAAGAATACATGCATTTACAAAACATATTGCCTTCAGTAACGATGAGTAAAACCAGCTGTGGAACAAAACTGAAAGCACCACAGTTTTCCTACTGTTGAATGCTGCCTCGCTCGTAATTGTACCAATTATGAATCTGCCGCAACAGCAAGAAAATTTGTGTTACATCTGAAGTGTTTCTACATTTGGTCATGCTCTGACTCAGGCAATCAGGCTTGCTCTTCACATTAAAACCCTCTTCATCACTCCATAAACCTCCATATACTCATATAGAGACTTCAGTGAAACACATGGGCCCGTACAAAAATGAACAGGAAGTATTCTACAACCAAGGTATTCAGCTAGAGTTAGAATTAACTGAAATGTTCACCAAGGAACAAGTAGTGTCATCACAGCTCCATTATTAGCGAGTGTTTCCCAAGGCAAAAAATTCTGAGAAGTGTGTGGAATAGGGAATACATGGGACCTTTTTAAAAATAATGTTTAGAACACTAACATGATTTGCATTATCATTATTAGAAAAATAAAATTTAAGAAATTTGCACTGAGGGCTTCATAGCAGGTTAATCCTGTCAAAAGTTGTTCTTTTTCCCTCAACACATCTCCCCTCATTTTTAACTCTAGTCTGAGAAATTCTAGCGATAATCAAGTCTGTTGCAAATTCTACCAAAACACAGTATTATTAATAAAGGCAACATATTTCAGCCAAGCACGTCTTGTATTCATTCCTTATCAACTGTTCTTTGACGGTCCCTAAAGTTGGAAGTTAAAGGCGTTGCTCGCCAGCTCTCATCACATCTCCAATTCTGACACTAGCCAGACATCAGCTGTCCCGCCCATCTTCCCATCCTCTTGCTAACTCATACCTTCCGAGTTTGCCTGATGAGAGCACAGCAAGTGCAGGAGGACACTACTTGCGTACCATAAAATGCATCACAAATAAAGCAATATCATTCTGATGCTGATTTACAGTCATCTGCTTTGTGTTCTGCAGTAGGAACAAATCCCAAACGTACCCAGACCATGCTGAAAAAAGCATGCATGATGCGGTACAGATTGTCTAATTAAGATAGAGGAGCTCCATTCCAGCTTGTGCCAGATAAGACCATCGCACCCATCCCTACGAAAGTAAATATGAGGAGATTTTACTGCTCTTATCAAGTGTAAAGGACTAAAAACCACGATAAAGTGCAGACATCTTGTAGAAATCACTACAAGATTAGTGGTTGCTTATTTTTTCTTGCTGCACTTTCAAAATATAAACTACACAGGGAGAACAGAGCCAGAGACCACTCCCTAATTCCTAGTGGACATATTGGTCAATTAAAGTGACATGTGCTGGTCTTTTCTTTCCTTCTAATAGCAGGCAGCTGAAAGACTGAATCTTTTAAACATGCAAAATCAAACAATTCTTGTTGTTGTATACCATCCATCGAGACTAACTTGAAGTTAAGTAAAATTAGCCTGGCCTCCAGAAACAAGACCTCAATACAAAATAAAGAAATATTTATCAATTCTTTACGATGTCCAATATCATAGACATTATTCTGACCAGCTTGCTAAAAAGAGTTGTATTTTCTTCCCATGATAGAGGTGGAAGGCTTTGCAATTATCCCGATTTTATTTATAGCAAAACGTCTCAGAACGCCTGAATCTTTGGCTACACCTTTTACTGCAGTTGCAGCAGGAAAAAAAAAAAAAAGCTTGTTTTCCTTCCAGTAAAATATATATCTAAAATTCATTAAATTCATACCACTATTATAAAAAAAACACACAGAAACTCAAACAGTAGAAAAGCTAAAAGCTACTGTGCTTTCAAAATATCTGGTTATTGTTTGACAATTATATGAATGTTTTGCTTTTTTAAGAATACCAAGAGAAATAGGACAGTGACGACCCATGTTTAAAATCAATACTGTTCCAGTTGCTTGTTCAGCATCGGTTCACAGAGTATTTTCTGTACAATCATGCTAAGGAAGGCCAATGAAAGTAAATAGGTGATATTCATGCTAATGAAATAAAATAGGTTAAAAGAGGAGCTACACATAATAGAAATGCTTAAATAAAGAGAACAGGGAAAGGAACAAGCTATGTTTGTGGCATTAAAATTGAAAACTTCTCTTTCTATTTAAGCAAATCAGACTGTAGCAACTTTAATTGGATTGTGACATTTAAATATTCTCTTCAGATTTTCAGGGCATTATCAAAAATGCAAAGGCAAGTCTAAACATTGAGAGTGAACGCGTTTTCTGTAGGCCTTTGTCTTAGCCTGTCTGCCCAAAAAATAATATTTAGGCATGCAGCATCTTTCTTCAAAATGATTTTCACAAGCAAAACCCACACATTCTTATATTAGAAAAACCTCATAAAACAGGAAAAAAAAATAATCGTACAATTAAGAACAGCACATTTTGCACTTACCATGTCCTGCTCAGATCATCCTCTTTTGATGTTTACGGCACATCTGTAAGATGCAATACTAGGAGGTGCCTTGTGTGACCTGCTGCATGATGCTGTGACATCAGTTCAGATGATGCAGCTCATTATGGGAAAGGCTGCTGTTGCTATGGCAACCGAGATGTGATACGAATCCTTACTGCATTTCCAGGGGAGCCTGAGACAATACGGAAGCCCTTTAAAGAAACAGACAAAATGCAAACAAGCTTTTAAAGTACTGTGCCATAGATTTTTAGAGCCTATGTTCAAGTACGTGCCTTTTATTAAAGAACATTTCAGACAAATTATTCCTGCATGATGATACAGAATTGAGATCTATGAGCTATAAATTATTTTTACATTTAAAACTTGATATCATATATGTCAATTTAAGAATAAATTTTTAAAGTCAAATTCAGTTGTGACATAAGACAAGAAGGAACCTAAAATAAATAGTCAGTAGTATGATTTTAACACCAGGGCTTTAAAGACAATAGTTATAGGTTTCTTAAAATATTGTTCATATTTTCACCCTGCCCCACCCCGCTCCTACATCCAATCTGTCATTTACAAGAAAAATCTTGTTGCTAGGCAAAAACACTGGATTCTTCAAAATGAGCAGATTTCACACTGTTGAGTGAATGACAATGAGTTTAAAAAAAAAAAAAAAGCTTTTTTATTCACAAGAGGGTAAAGAACTTTCTAGCCAACCAAGTAAAAATCTCCTTATCATTTTTCAACTGCAGGGCAACCTGCACTACCCTCTGCATGCTGAGTAGCCTGGCTTTCATCCGTCCATCAGGCAGACGGATGAGCGTGGACTTTGAAAGCTGTGGGCAAGCTGTGTGCCTAGTGGGTCATGGTGCTGTTCGCCTCTGCCTCCCAGGTGGAGTGGGAAGGCCAGCAAAGGGGACAGTCCCTCTCCAAAACCTACCTGAGGGGCTGGTGTTGGAGGCCGAGCCTGTAGGGACAGGGAACCTGCTCGTATCCTCTGTTCACAGCAGCGATGAGAGAAGCAGAGGTTATGTGAACAAGGACTAAAAGTAGCTGTCTGGAAATTAAAATTCACATCCAAAGAAGAATCAGCAAATTTTCGGCCACTCGCCAGTTCTATTTGGAATGAGAAAAGTTTCTGGCAAAAACTGTTTTCCTTAGCCATGAAAATCCCTTTCTACATGGTAAGAAGAAAGTAAACAAAAGGCTGGACCCTATTCACTTGGTATGCTGAAACCCAGAGCAAAACAAAAGCCTAACTTGAACCAAGAAGCCTCAATGTCCTGAAGACATCAAATAAAGGAGTGCCGCTGTCGGAAGCGCTTCATTCCATTAAATTGCAGTCTGTGAGTAAAAACGTTGATCTTAGATTTCAGATAAAACCTAGGAAATAATTATACCCTTCTGCCCATCATCTACCTTTGAAAGAAAAGAAAAAAAGTGACATTCATACCTTTTGATTAATGTATTAAATACGAAGCCTCTCCATAAATCTAGGAAAAGTCATAGCCTTTCTAATTAGTGCTGTCTTGACACTCTATGTTCTCATTTTTGACAGTTTCTCTCTTCTAACATTAATGCTATGTCATTCCAAACAACACAATAAAGCTCTCAAACCGACTCAGTATGAAATCCAGTATAATGACCCACAATAAACTCACAGAAGAGCTACAGCTCTGGGTTTCTGAACATTTAAAACTTCCGTAGCTCTCTGAGAATATAATTCACAATTTAGCAGAGGAAAACATGGCTAGAACATGGGTTGGACTGACATGAAAACTAAGGAACATCATTGCAGCTTAGCAAAGTTCACAGTATGCTGAATGCCATACTGTTTAAACATGATGAGTTTCTGAAACTTTAAATGAACTATTTCTCTTTTGCTAATTACTATTCAACGTAATTTCTACTACCTTTACTGCTACAGGAAAGGAGTGGAGCAGACGCAGTGAGATTTTCTTTTTCTCTAGGAAAATGATACGATTAGGGATCATCATTCTGGCAAGGCAGGAGGCATAATCTAGTTGATAACGAGGACTTTGCCTCCTTCCCATCAGCTTGGCCTTTGTTCCTGAGCGCTGGGAAAGTGCAATTGGTGGGGCAGGCACACCAGGGAAGCACACCCTGGACTAGCCCTACCACAGCAGAGCAGCCATCCTGACTTTTGAGTGTTTGGTATTTTTCAAATATCAGTCTGATTTTATTTTTCCCCAGAAAATCATTATTATGAGCCAGGGCATGCATCAGATTGCCTGGGACATTCCCAGTGTAAGCTGTCTTACAGGGTGGATTTATTGCATAGGTGTTAAAAATGGTACTATAGTGACTTGACGTGGAGGACTGCAGCCACTAGATGCTAAGAGGAATTTCTACCTTATGAGTACAAAAGGTAGGACTCATTAGCTTTGCAATCTCCTAATTAAAACTGCAGACCTAGAGGAAGAGAGATGGATCCAGCTGCTCCAGACACCTTTGCTTCAATACAGCTGCAGCTATTTGCCCAACCCAGGACTAACATATCTTTTAAATCTGAGCTTTAAAATTGTTTTCCATTCACATTCCAGTTCACTAGAACAGAAGATGGAGAGCGCGTGCCAAACCTATCCTGTAACCACATGAACACCTTGAAGATTTCAAGGTGTCATCATTAGGTTTCCAAGTCAAAAGCACGGGACTTTTACTACATCTTTTTTCCTATGGAAATAGAAATATTTTATCCTGCTTTCAGTCATAACAATGCAGGGCATAACTTTCTTATTCTAAATTCTTATTTTAAATCACATTCTTCCTGTCCAACAGAAGCTGTAGTTTCTTTCCCTTGCCCTACATTGGGATCCTCCCGCTTGTTTTGAAGGGAACAAGTTTTATTGATGTTCGTCTGGAAGGAGTAAGCGTTTCATGTACCTACTAACATTGTTTTCCATTACAATCAGTTTATATGGATAACTAACATTCACACAATACACAGAAGTTTTCAATAAGCAAGCCTTAACCATATAATTAGGTACTGCCTTAACTTTAAGAAGTTGTTTCCCTTCAGTAAGACCAGTAATAAGCCAGCAACTAACCTTGACATGATTTACTTTCCATTTAAACATGTTCAAAAAAATGACTTAAAAGCAAATCCACAAATACAGCTAAACAGAGTACAACATCATTGCAGACCTTTTTTCTCTGCAAAATCCAGATGTTTCCTTTTGTGCCGTTTTCCCCTCCAAATGAATGAGAGCAGTTGCTTCCCAGTTGCCAGCTACCCTATCCAGATAGCCAAGAGAGAAAAGTGGAAATACACTGAAGGACCAAAGGAAATGAGAATTGCATATTCTGAATTACCTGTCAGATAAGTCAGGAGTATACTAAAGTTAAAAATAAAATACATAAAAAGCAAAATCATAATTACTGAATGCTGATGCGCAACAGATCAGCAATGTGTAATGACACTCTTAATTCTTATTCAAGATGTTGCAATCCAGTTCAAGAATTGATCTCCTAGATTTTGTACGGAGTGTCTCAGCTAAACAGCTGTATGTCAGGGTTTTAATTCCATTGTTGACTCTGTCAGAAGGAAAGGCTAGGTCAAAGTTTCTCTAAAAGAAAAGTGATATAAATAGAGGTTTCATCAAATCTATTACATTGAAACTATCAGCTGAATGTTGCATTGCAAAGGGCAGAGATATACATAGTCTACCTTGTCCAAACTCATTAAATGTCTATGTCTACCTTTGCTGCAGGTAGGGGATATTTTCCACTCTGCCATCAAGGTCATCTGAGCCTCTGTTTCTACATTAAGGAGATACAAAATGTGGGAACTGCTGTTCTGGTGCAGAGTTGCACCTTCATATAAAGTAGAATAAGCAGAAGTGCTTCCATAGCTACACAACTCAAATATACTGGCCCAAACCATATGCCGGTTTAAGCTTGGAGCCCCTTGGTCATACTAAGTCATTAAGCAGAGAAGTCCTTATCTGCATAATGAACACTATCACGCTTTTTACCACAGCCTGAAGAGGAACTCGGTCACTGGTTTCTTATCTGAATATGGGTTTCAAGAGAGACCATGAGATTAAAAGGCTGAAAACTCAGTTTACCTAAGCAGGACTGCATTGCTTCGTCTTCTTGAAGATTAAGTTTGTAACTATCAGTGCATTTGCTGCTCCCTATAATATGAATGCATCTAGTGCACACTTTCAATACTCAGTCTATTAAGAAATAGTTCCACAAATATAAAAGTCAAAAACATATAATTAACCAAGAAAGCAGTAACTCTACAACCTGAAAAATTTCAGTTACCTTTTTTCTATATCTACATGGCGGAATAAAATTTTTCCATTCCAGCATATACCTTATTTAGTCAAGACTCAGGGAGGTTGGTTAGATGATCTCTAAGGTCCCTTCCAGCCTATGCCATTCTATGATTCTATGAAGACTCAACATACTGTGTAAGAAAGCAAGGCAGCATCCTTGTTCCCATCACCAAAAGATTACAGCAAGGATGCGAGTAATGAGGACACTTCTGCCAACACTAATGAGCTATAGTCCTCAGATGGAGAAACATGAACTCCAGGTGTTTTGATCTAGCTCTGGACCAAGTACTACATTGTCAGAACACTCCAGGGCATATAATATTGTGATATTAATGTATTTGTTTTCCTTTGGTCTTATGCCTTCAACCACTCAAGAAGGATATTATTAACACAATAAGAATATGCC
This sequence comes from Apaloderma vittatum, assembly GCF_000703405.1. NCBI lineage: Eukaryota > Metazoa > Chordata > Aves > Trogoniformes > Trogonidae > Apaloderma > Apaloderma vittatum. Next base: position 24,762 of record NW_009707316.1, on the reverse strand, counting down.
TTAGAAGGTCTTCAGGTTATTTTAATAACATTTATATGAAAAAAACCCCAACAAGTAAAATTAGCTTCAAATTTTTCTCCTTATGTTATTAAAAACAACCTATCTGTCATATAAAGAACAGTCACTTCTAGTAATAAAACTTCAGCTTTCCCAAATCAAGTTTTAAATCTTGACTCTGAACCTTTCTGCCTACTCCATTTATCATAATAGACAGCACCAGAGGTCACAGTCTTGGTTTTGCCTCTGTTACAGCCATACTTGTTGGCTAATCTACCTGATTGTATGCACCTTCCAGTATTTTCTGAACGTGTGTCTCATGTTTCCTCTCCACTTACACTGATCTGATTCAAGCTTGAGACTTGATCACTTCATGTCTTTAAAACTGCAAAACTCTCCTCTCCACCAAAAATAAACTTCACTCCTTTCCATTCAGGGTATTAGGAATAAGCTCATCTTTCCAGCTCATCTTACAGTGAGCTCCGAATCCCTATGCATTAAATCTTATACAATTAATTCTTTCCTATTTTCACTTCAAACATTCTGGAATACTGCAGTCTTCCTGGTCTTACAGAATTTACCATATTACACACTGCCAGTAACTTTCCAGCCTATTCCTCCTACAAGTTCTTCCTTCTCCACTCCCACATGCCAACAAGAAAAATCCCTATTCAAAATATATTAAAAAATAAAATAAAATCAGGAATAATCTTCATCTTCTTTAAAATTTTACTAACATTGGTTTGCACAGCTCTACTCCTATTTGTAATCAAAAAGGAAAACAACAAGTTGACGACCGTCACGGATTGGCTTCTATACTATGTGTGGCCAACATGTTCTAAAATATTCTATCTTCCTTCCTCCACCACAGCTCCCTCCAGTCAGTCTGTGATGCTCCTCCCCACTTGTTTCACACACTGTGTATTGCATTTTAGCAACAGCACACTAGTGGCATAAGCACAGTACAGACAAGAGACTGAAAAGCTGAGTAATCATTTTACCCTCATGCTGCTGGATTTACAGCTATTTGCTCTGAAACTGGCTAAGTTAGTTCTGGCATTTCACTATTAGCCTAAACTTTTAGTTTGGTTTAAAGCTAAGTCACCTACTGTAAACATTTCTACAGAGGCTAAAAGACAGCATAGTTCCCCATATAGTTAAAGCAAGGATCTATTTTTAGAATCTGAAAGAAAAAGTTATTTAACCAAAAAAAAAAAAAATTATTCTTTTCTTAATAGGGTCAATGCTTTTAAGAGCATCTATTTACACAGCTGCTTTAATCTTTCATATTTTCTTTTTTAAAATATGTTTCAACATCCAGTGGAATCCAGGTTAGTATTTCAGCACAGGAGGATGGCAAAAATGTCTGGGTACTAGTGTAATGGAACACAGAAACACAAGTCAAAAAAAAACCAAAAACACACAAAAAAACCCCACCACAGAAGGAAGAACACTGCAAGGAATATTAGATAACTTCTGGTGACCATAGCTTGCTGCAAGGTACTAAAACCCACTATACAGCAGAAGTAATTAGCAGTAGGATTATATCTTTAAGAAGTAAATGTTACACACCAGCTTGATAACACTGAAAAACAGAACTTTAGATAATAAATTCAAAATAAGTTCATCGGCACATTACCAGCTCTACTTGGCATATTACCATCTCATATTAACTGGTTTGTGAAGTAGACATTTTTATAAGCAGAACAGAAAAAACCCACAAGATCACATTCCAGTCATTGAGCCATTTGCTGAAATGAGCCAAATGCTGGGAGACAGTAAAACTGTTTATTTTTATACAAGGAGGCAATCTTAAAAAATAAAAAAGCTGTGGCTGCTTTTTTTCACCTTGGCTGTTGGTATGAAACGATAACCAATGTCATTTGTGAACAGGACACAAGGTAGATGCCCATGCCTAGAGTGGAGCTGTACCCACCACCCACAGGACACACAGCAACAGCTCCCAGAGGTCTGGGTGCAGCCTTACTAGCGCTGAACATGCACACTGGAGAAGGAACCTCACCAAACTTCACAAGTTTGCTCACTCTGTGCTTTAAACAATAACTGCTTACAGTTACTGTGCAAGGACAAACACACTTAACTATGTTGTTATTATTAAGGCTATGTTAACCATCATATCTTGTTACCGACTGGCTTATTCACAACTCTTAGCACATGGGCATGCAGATATATCTTTAACTATTCCATATATTGAAAATATAGCCACTATTATTTCTATTACTTTCACATCAATTTTATAGTTCAAACATCCTCTCATCAGAATGGACATTAACTACCTTTTGGGCCTTGGATAAATATTCTTTATCCATTATAGCTGAGGTACTATTTGTATCATTAACTGCCTCTCCACATCCAAGAGGTACCTCTGGCTACTGCTATAGTCTATACAAATGTTCTGGACTTTAGAGACAATAAAATCAGTTGAGCATGGGTAACCTTACCACCCAGACTGAAGCACAGTGTAGATTTAACATCCCAGCACATCCAAGCCTGCTGCAGATGATTGCACTGCTCCGAAAACAAGTTCTCTATACGGAAAGGACACGCTTTGAGACCCAACCCTGCCCTTCCTTTGTCAGCCGACACAAACTCAACGACCATATCAAAGCCCAGACAAACAAAATAGGGTAAAACAGCTTTTCCCACCAGCACAAAAAGTGAAATTATCAACGGCTATCGCACCCTCCCCAACCCTCAGTACACCAAAGGCCCTCACTGACCTGTTTTATCACCAGCACACCCTCTCGCAGCCTCCACACGCTGGAATAGCTGAACCCTGGGCTTGTTGGGGTGTACTGATCCCACCTGTGGGGCCCTCCCTGTCCCCACCTCCCCTCAGCCTCCACCCCTCTGCAGCGGTTCCCAGCCCAGCAGGTGCTAAACCTGGTCATCAAGACAGTGTTGGGGAGGGGGGAAGAAAGGGGAAACTTCTTCTAGCACTGGCACTTTCATCAAAGTCCCAAAATCTGAAGTTTTAGAGTCCAGGTTGAGTGGATTTCCTGCTAAAGAGCAGCTGTGGTGGCTTGCACAGGATGAGTTTGGTGACCTACAGGTAATGCTCGTGTTGGGATTTACCTGTGTTTTACCAGAATTTCCTTCAAAGTGGTGAAGTTGCAGGGAATTTGAGAAGAAAAAGGCAAAGCTGTGCCAGGGCACAGGGACTGAACAACCCTCTGATTTTTAAACATGTTTTCTTTTAAAGTGGCCATTAGGCAGGCTCACGGGATGATGCAAAGCAATTTACATCAAACCTTAGCCACAGAGCAGATTTATCTGCCCTTTCTTGTGGCCAGTTGGCCAATGAATATGTATGTAAAACAAACTGAGGAACTGCAATGAGTCAAACAGGGTGGACATCTGAAAATCTGGGCGCAAGGTGCCCGTGTCACCCAGGGAAGACCCCTCTTCCCAGGGACAGGCATGCTGGCCATGCTCAGCAGCAACACTCAATCCTGCAAAGGCACCGTGATCCCCCAAGACAACCAGGGCCAAAACATCAAGAGGCAGCACTGTCCCCCTTACACGTTAAATGCAATGGTCCACCCCGACCCAGAGAAGAGGCCAAGGCCATGTAAAGCCACCCAGGTGCTGTTCAAAAGACAGACTAAATCCGGACTGGTTGATCCTCATGTCTATGCTTAAATTAGCTTTCTGGTTCAAAACAGGAGTGGGTTTGTAAAGCAGCTCTCCCAGTCATCCATATTTATTGAACTTGCATTCAAATCACTGAGAAATCTCCAAGGACATGAACTGCATTCCTTTCTCACAAAGCTAAACCAGAAGATGACCTCCATGAGTGCACCCAGTGCTCTCCAACTGCTAAGAAGTATTTAACCCTGGGATCTAGACATGGTCTAGTCTGCAGTGAAACCTCCTCTGAGTGTAGGTGCTAGTCCCATAGCACCAGATGTTTGGCTTTGCAGCTCTGCCATCACTGAGAGGCAGGGTTTGCTTGGGTGGGCACTGCCACCAAGGGAGAACTTTGGGACCAGGCTGACCCTGTGGGGTCCTTGCAGTGCACTTTCACTGCTCACAGCTCCAGGAACAGCTGGCTCTGAACCACCAATCATTATCTCTGTGCTGCATTACAGAGTCTGCATAGCCTCAAAATCTGGCTTCTCCCTGAAGGCAGTACAGCTGCATTCACACAGCACAGAATCTGATCTAATAAGTCTGAGTAGACCTGAGCTGGCTCCGAATCATTGCCTCTTCCCTTTCTGGTCTTACAACAAAACCACATCTTCTCTCCACCCTACTTCTCCTCCTCCAGGCTCTCCCTGTGCCACAGCCCATCTCACCACACCTTTTCGTTGCTTGCACCCTCCCCTAGCAAAATGATCTGTAACACTAAATTTCTATGTGTCCTTGCTCTTTGAAATCTTTCAAAAATCACAATTCACATTTATTGGTAGAACCTTTCAGATGTCTTAAGATGCCTTCTCACTTGGTACTTGAACCCTGGGCTTGTTGGGGTGTATCGATCCCACCTGTGGGGACCTCCCTGCCCCCACCTCACCTCAGCCTCCACCCCTCTGCAGGGGCTCCCAGCTCAGCAGGTGCTAAACCTGGTCATCAAGACACTCCTTGGTACAGCAAGGCCGACGTTGCCCCATGCCTTCATAGCTTCTGTTGGTATCTAGTCTGGCCTTTGCCTCCCCCTGGGAAGGAAGAGGCTTCTGTGCTTCGGATGATGGATCTTACAATTGCAGGACTGAATTCCACAAATTTCGTATAAAATTTGTCAAACACAGCTGACCTGATCTGGTTGTTCACTTTCCACGAAAAAGAAAAAATCCTAATCTTTCTTTCCTAGTCCCTTCTTAACTTCCCAGCAGTGTGGTTCCACTCCTTCCTTCACACTAACGAAACTTGTCAGATAATTTCATCAGGCCACTTAATTCACTAGTTCAGCAGAAAATGATCCAATTTTTGCTGGGTTTATTTCCTTCGAAATTAGTAAAAACAAGGGTAAACATTTGAGTCTCTGCCACTCCCACTTTTAGGAGAAGCAAGCTGACAGATGGTTTCACCTCACTCTCCAAACTGCATTTTTCTCTGACATATTTTTTCTGGGCTTGGTGGGGAAGGGTTCATACCTCAGAGTGCTTGGTGCTGGTGATGACAGGACAGCCTGACACTTACTTCAGTGCAGTTATGTCACACTTGTATGTATTGGTCCTCTTGTGTGCTTGCCCTTCCCCGTCACCTCTGCTGCTTATACTTCCAATTGATCAAACATCATCACAGCATATATTTCCCTGTCCTCTGCATCCTTCTCTTCATGTCGTGTTTATATTTGGGTTACTTTTTTGTGGGTTTTGTGACTTACTTGTCCATCACCCACTATAATATACAAAAAAGATGTGTTTGTTCAGGCCAGAGAGACCATGGTTTTGGTAATCTGGCAGATGACATCTCATTCCCTACATAAGGTATATCAACTCTATTTAGCATGCTGCTCCTCCATCCTGTTTTATTCTCATTTGATGGACAGCCATACACTGTCATTCATCACATGAATTCAAGAGGCAGAACGATTAAATTTCCTTGTGAAGTTTTCTACGTTACTCCTCCCTGAGCTACCTAAAATCTTCACAAAACCAAGCTCTTTCATGCTCACAAAATAATGGGAGAGGTTTTAGTCCTGCTTTAAGGAAGATTAACAAAGGCGCACAAAGATTAAAAATAAAGGGATGACTCGTTTTGTGTGTCTGATCTAAGATTTGACTTTTCAGGAGCACATGGCTTCCTATAGCGTGTTTTCTATTAAAAGCACAGCTGCTGCTGATTTCGGTTTCAGCTGTGAGCACTCAGCAAGGTGGTTCCCAGGGTTTCAAGTCAGTATCAAGGAAAACAAGGAAACAAGTATCCATGTGACTACAGTTTAGCTTAAACAAGTTGGCCAACATTGTAGTAGGTCTGTAGCAGAGGCAGAAACAAAGGCAAGATCCATTCTGAACTCAATGGCCTAAATCATGATGAGCTTTTTCTAAAATCTTCCTGTACTTACTTGATGAATGCTTTTAAATTCTGCCACAGAGAATGGATGGATACTACAGAAATCTTCTCCTGCCCTTTTTTGCTTTCACTCATTTATCATGGATCCTTCCCAGGCAGGCATTTTGAGGGGAGGAAATAATTAATGAGCATTATAATTACAAACTATTTTAGAAAGCACCCATGAAAGAAAGTCTGTTAAAAGTTAATTCTAGCGTTGTCTACCTTAGCCAAGTCAAGCAGCCACATCCTAACAATGATCTACGGGTTTTTGAACAATACATGTAATTTTGCGTGTTTGATCCTACATGAGGTAGATTTCTATCTCTGATCTACCTTAAATAAAAGCTTACGTTATGTGCGATGGAGGTAGCAAAATGTCAGTTGAATGCAGGTTCATGCATCAGATGTACAGCCGAGCCCAAAGAGCAGACTCAGATGAGGCCTGGCCATCAAACGAAACTAAACTCTCATGCTATGAAATAGGCAGATGACTGACTTACAGTATAAGGGACTTTTCTTTAGTAATCTTTGGATTATCAATACATAATAAATCAAATTTTCATATAAAGAATATTAGGTGATAAATGTATAGAACCACTGACTGCCAACAGATAAAGAGAACAATCTGTCATTTTTCTAGTTTTTTCTACTTAAAGCTTTCAGTTCTCAATGCGCATTTCCCAGACAAGAAGATAATTATCAGCTTTTAATTAAAACAAAATCTGGATCTCACTTGCCTCCTGGAAATTTCTATCAGATAAATTGGTTTATTGTATGGTTTAATGAAGTTACTTAATATTCTCTGCACAAATTAGGGTTCTAGTTAATAAGAATATATACTTTATCATAACTAGATATAAAAGAATAGAAAACAGTTATACATGTGAATTTTTACAATATAGGAATACTTGAAAAGTCAAAAAAGAAGAAAAAATCATACAAGAAAGAAAGCATAGAAATTCTTGGCTTTTAAAATAATATGAGAATGTGATAGCCCAGCCACCATATCTGCACATCCGCCTCTTCACAATAACGATCTAAAAACTCAAAGTGATACTAATGATCTAAAAAACCAAAAGTGACATTTTATTTTTTAATTTTTAAATATCTCCCTCTGTTCCAGAAAGTGCTGGTGCACGAATTTCTCTCTGACAGCAGGACAAGCAGACAAGGCTGTGGTGCAGTGTGGTCCCTGGCATGGGGTTTTCACTGGAAGTTGAGGGCATCTGCAGTGAGCGACTGGCTCCCCAGCATACTGTGGGTGTCCCAGTGGTGTCAGCAACAAGGCAGCATATGAGCAAAACAGCTTTATTCCTCCAAAGGCCAGAGTTCACTTTAACAAAGGAAAACAAATGCCTGTATCTTTCTTCACAGTCAGCAAAACAACCACAGGCTTTAAATCCTACGGAGTCTTTTTGCCTTACAACTTTAAGACACGGCTTTTCTTGTCTATTCATAGGCACAGCTACAGATGTAATCCTCTCAGTCATCTTTTCATGACTCAGTCACTGGCATCTTTTGGCATCTGACCTTGATAGGTTTAGACTGAAACTAAAACCATCTTTTTATTGACTGTCATTTTGCCTGCATTGCTCTCTGCATTCTTCTGCTTTCTCCCAAGTGTAAATTGTTTGCTTCAATTTCAATTCCTTTTCTAATCCATGACCACAACACAAATTTCTTCTCACTTCCTTTTCCAAATCTGTTTAATGAGCAAAATTTCATCACCCTTAAAAAAACACCAGAACAGGTTGAAAAGGGTACTGGAGTGAGAAGGGATAGACTAATTTTCTCTAGGAAAAAAAGGTGGATAAAATATCATAAACGGGACAAGAGAGAATAGCTTGTGGCATGGAATAAAAATATAACATCAAAGTAATATAACTTTGAAGTAGTACATGGGACCTTTTTTCAAAAAGTCATGATCAAAAGCTGTTCTGTAACATACATAAACTATGTCTTAGAGGAGAAATGAACCACCATAACTGGATCAACTTCAGAAAGACACTACATAGACAACTTCTTAAAAAGAAACTATGAAGAATCCAAGAGTTAAATCTTTGCAAGCAGCCTGGAGTCACCACTCTATAGGCACAGGCTTTGGAAGGGTAAAAAGCCACTAAACAGCAGGGTAATAAAATTTTTAGTGGCAAGAAGACATTGTTCAAACAGCAAAAGCTATGTCCAGATGAGGAATATATAAAAAAGTATAAACCATGGCACTTCAAATGTGAAAATGTGATAAGTCAGGACCAAAAAAAATGGAGTTGGAGAGACAAGCTTGCACAAGAACAAAATCAAAACATACTACTAGCCATCCTATTTGTAACCTGCAGGGGGAAAAGCTTTGTTTGTAGAGCCCTGAAACTCCTATGCTGGCTCCCAGAAGCTAGAAATGAGTGGCCTGTCATGTTGTTTGGTAAAGTTAAACCATGAGTGTGTTTTATAAAGTCGTTTAGAAACACCCCCTATTATTAAACAGGTTATTTAAAAACATATATCAACCATAGTAGGGAATAAAAGAATAGTTTGCTTAAACAGCTGTCACCTGCCTTTTCCTAAATACTAAATACTGATTGCTTATTGGTATTATTAAGATTGCAATAATATTTGCCTTTCCAGACACTTGGCAAAATTTTTGCATTTTTCAAGACACTATTTCAAATCCCTAATAGAATCAGTAGCGTAACATGAGACTATCAAAACATCGGTCTCTAACTCTTCAGTTTCTGTATCCCAAAGATGTGTACAGCCACAGAGAAGATGGTAAAGGGAACAAAGATTATGTGTTTCACTATCTGAAGGCAGTTATTTGTTTGGTGCAGTAAGCTTTAAATATGTTCAGTAATAATATAAAGAGTTAACCTCAGCATCAAAAAAACCAGCAGAATTTAATGAGCAATCCTCTTATACGACAGAATTCCCTATAAAACTTTATAGTTGCTCTGGAACATAGATAAAGGTTTACGCATTTGTTGCATAATGCATGAGAGTAAATTTTCTGTAAAATGAGATAGAAATCCATAGGTTCCATATCCTAGGACAATTGATGAAAATACTAAGATTTCTACCATGCAAAAAATTTATTTTTTAGATGTATTTTTGTAAGATATAGAAATAACTGAACATTTCCACAGGGCATTTTGGAAAACCTGAAAGAGAAGAGAGAGTTATCCCAGGAATCCTCCCATAAATTTTATGTCAGAATTTTGAGAGAGATATCCCAGAGATCTTTAAGCACATCACTGATGGTATTTGCAGGCTAATTAAGGATGTGTGCTCTCTCCCAGTGGGACGAGTGATGTGGCGGGTTTAACTAGATCTTTCCAGGAAAATGAAAATATGCGCCTATTTCAATACATCCTCTCTTCTTGGCAACATGCAAGGTAAGTTTGCACAAAAGTAACAGATACACGTAGAAGCATGTACACTTTGAACCTGCAAATTGTTCTATCTGATATAGTGTGGGTTTCCACTCCATCCTTCTTTTCTGTAGCTATTCAGTCTCTGAAAGTAGGAACATTAAGGTTCTTCTCTCTTCTTTTCCTTCTCTGCCCTCTTCAACAAAGTCACAAAATGTTAAAAAAAAAATAAATCCATAAAAGCAGATGTGATTGAGTAATCTTACTGCAAAGCAAGAACAGACATGCATGTTACACTAGCAGCAGACGCAGCTCCTCTGTGAAAGACGAGAACTGAACCCACTCCTTACACTGGGTCATGCTCCTCCAAGGTTTTACAGCTCATGGCTGCAAAGAGGGGATGAATCATAGAAATGTTGGTTGGAAGGAACCTCTGAGGGTGTTTGGTCCAACCCATGGCTTGAACAATGTTGGACAATTACCAGCACTAAATCAGATCAGCCACAGCTCTGTCTGGCCAAGTCTTGAAAATCTCCAAGGACAGAGCTTCCACAGCCTTCTTAGTACTACTCTCCCCTCCTAGTGAAGAAGTCAGTTTGGCTTACTTTTGTTTTGTTGGGGTTTTTTTTGTCTAGTTGGGAGTGGAAAATAAAAAAATGATAGGATATCGTAAAAAAAACCAAACTAGATACGCTACATATCCTAATGGCAGTGTCACAGTCTCTCTCTGGCCTCAAGCAAACCAGGAAACAACTTAAAACAGCAAAGAGCATATGAAATACCAGTGCCACGATGGAATGGTGAGAAGCAACATGGTAACTAATAGAGGGAGGAAAG
>NW_009707316.1:5916-14514 GCF_000703405.1 Apaloderma vittatum | reverse complement strand
TGAAATTTCACAGAATCACGGAATTGTTGATGCTGGAAAAGACCTCTGAGATCATCAAGTCCAGCCTATGTCCCAACACCATTTTCCTTCTGTCCTCCTTGAAAAGCTACCCCTGTAAAAAACAAAACAGAGATTTCCCCTTTGTTACACATCCCACCAGCTATTATTCTGGAAACCTGTCCAACCAGGTAGGGTAACAAATAGCAGATAACATAAGAAACATCCTGGATCTGGACTCCCTGTGCTACACTGAGGCATGCAGGGCTTTGACTGAAATGCCTCAAGCAGCTGAAGTCAGATCTAGGCTGGAGTGGTTGAGCATTGGTGCTCTAAGGTGGAATTCAAGGTTTTTGTAGACTGAGGGCTTAGAAGGAGGCAAATTTAACAGATTAAATCTTTGGCAGAATAAGAACGCAATGAGATAATGTGTGTGTCTAAATCCAGTATTGGAAAATATATTTATTCACTGCTCTTTTCTGCTCTTTTCTAGATTTGAAAACAGTCTGACAACCAAGTCTCCCCAGATACTGCTCCCCCAGCCTAGGACACCGCACGTCAGCCTGAGTCACGCTGCCTCCAGCCCTCTGAGCGTGTCCTGGTTCAGAGAGAGCGAGCAGCTCTGTTCTGACAGCTGCAATGGGAGGTGTCAGCCTGTTTCCAGAGCTTTCAAAAGATGTGCCATCATTTCATGAATCATATCATTGTCTGGAACCTCTGAGATAATGAGACTAAGAACATCATCTCACGACACCGTTTGGCTCAATGACAGGGAAGCATATGGGCATTCTCCTCTACACAGATTTTGCAGAAGAAATAGGGAAAATCCTGCTGTCTGTAAAAGACTTTTCTTAGCTTCATTTGCAAGAAGTTGAATGCTACCAATGGTGGACAAAATGTAACCGGTCAGTTACAGATTGCACATCTCAACACAAATTTGCTCTGCTTCAAGATTTTGCATAGAAGTGTGAAAGAGACAAAGTCACCATGGGATGTGAAACCTGCTAAAGCTTATTAAAATCCTCTCATTTCAACTGAAGGACAATTTTTTTCAAACAGAATGAGTCTATGAGACTGCCTAAGTCTGTATTTTAGCCTACACGGATGACTCACCTACAATTCAACAGACCATGACAGCCATTGTACTAAACTGATCTGCAACAAAAATCTAAGCACCCAAGTCCTACATTGCTGATTGATTTGACCAGTTAGAATCCGAAATGTTATTGGAAATTCTTTATACTTGAGCTTTTAATTTTGGAAAATAGGACCTAGCAGAGATTATGTCAAAAACATCACATGGAGCTTCAACTACCATTTTATCTCACTTTTCAAAATAGTACTTCTGAGTTGTAGTATGAATAGGTTTTTCATTTATCAAAAGGTTTATACTTTTCAAAAGGTAGCTACTGCTTCATTTGGTTCAGCCACCGCTCTCCATGACCAACCACACTCTGGTATTTGACCTCTTTTATATAAAACTGCATAGGGAAAACAGCAAAACTCAAACTTCCAGTAGATTACCTCAAAGAGGTATGTCTAGCCCACAGGAAAAAAAAAAAAGTGAAGGTGATGCAAGAGCCTAACACATTTTTCTACCTTGCTTAGATTATTCTACATATGCTATATATTATAATTCTCAGATTTGACACATCATATGTCATATGAGAGCAATAAATTACTTGAATTGGCTCAAGTGTAAATTTTGAATGAACAGAATTATATTTTTTTGTAGGTATTTAAATGTAACAGAGAATTTATTTTTTCTATTAAAAGGCCACATGTTCTAAGGAAAACTCCTTAAATAAAAAGATAATAATGTAAAAACTTTTTAGCACCCAGCATTTCCAGTCTGAGCAGGGATAGTTCAGCAGTTCTTACACAAAGTAATTCAAATCCTGTATGTGAAAATATCTGGGGAAATCATTCCCCTACCACTTGAATTGCTCTCTCAACAGGCAAATATTTTCAAGGTATACAAAACAAAGCCCGCAGCCCACCTGGCTGCCTACACCAACACAAAAACGAGCCAGCGAATTTAACCTCCATGGTACTGCATTGTGGCGTTTTCCACAAATTTAACTTCTCTAATCAAAATATTCTGCTCAGAGTTTTAGATGAACTTGGCTCTCTCCGTGATCTGGACACATTCCAGCGTAAACTTGGACTTTTTTATAACAACATAACAGGAAGAATAACTTGCCTGTTGTGAATTTGCTAAGTATTTCTTAAGTATTAGGCCCAGTTCTGCACAGTACTGAATTAAAACTCAACTCTGTTGACTCAGAAGATATCTAGAACCCATCCTCTTCAGTGATATCCTGCATTTATTTACACAGACAGGGTGGAGTTTCTCTCCTGGTGACACAGGCACTGAGGTAGAGGCTGCTACCTCTGTTGGAGTAGTCTTCCTTCTTTGTAAAATTATCTCAACCTGAAGAACCTGGGCAGGGACTCCACAGAATTTTCAATACAGATTCAAGGAGTGAAAAATAGATGTTATTTTTAGTTTCTCAAGCCCACGTATCTGCCCTGATATCACTGTCTATGCAGAACTAACCTGAGTCTCAGCATTTGTATTTATACCTCAAGGGAAGGACAGATTTCAGAGACCGTAAAAGTTGTTACAGGCTAGAGAGCCACAACATAAAACCAGCCCCTCTGGGGACGTGGGAATTCCCTTCTTCCCCAGCTTTTGTGTCTGCTTGCCTCATACGGCCCACTCCAAACCTCCTTGCAATTAAACTTGCCAGGGCTCAGCTAACAATGAAACAGCATCAAGGTACTTACCTCAGAATTAATCCTCAACAGTGCAGTGGAATGCGTGAGTATAACAAATAACAGTTGCAGCAATTAAAGCAATTTCATGTTGTGATATTCATTCCCAGCAGAAAGGAAAACCTAGCTGAGTTCTCCTGACTTAGTGCCAAGATAGCCAACATGACACTGAAAGATTTAACACTGCGATTTGCAACACAGAAAATTTGCCTCCTCTCCTCTGCAAAAAGAAGAATGAGGTGACATGCAGAGTTTTTATTCAGATCCATATTGTCCTTTCCTCTGCTGTACTACTTTGGCCTACCTTGAGTCAGAAATACTGTAAGATACAGCACGCTAACCAGCTTTATTCTCTGACACACTTATGTTCACAACCTGAGTTTAACTCCATGTTAAAATACAAGCCAAAGCTAGGAACTGTGTTCTTTGCTACATCTTGCAGTAAAACACCAGAAGAAAGCCAAGTGAGCTGAAAGAACTGCCAAATCAAAAATGCGTTCCCCAAGAGCATTTCAGAAAATGTTGGTCACTTGCTACAGACATTGGAGGAAATACCAGTAGATTTCTGTCACCCGGAGCAATGAAGACTCAGAGTTGGGAAAGACATCTTTACAGGGACCGGAATTGTACAGCTAATCAAAACCAAGATACAGATACTCCTACTGCCAACATCTATGCTGTACCAGTTGTTCTTATCAGGCAAAAAAAGTAACAAATAAAACAAACCAATGCACAAGCTCTTTCTCTGCAGAGCTACAGAAGCAAAGAAAGCCAAGCGACCAAAAGAACAATTTTATTGTCATCTATGAAAAGCACAATGCTGTCATTTAAAAATACAAATTGTATGACTAAATCAGAAATAATTCAGAAACTGTAATAATGGCTAATACAGACATGCAAATGTATAAATTCTACCAGACAGGTATGTTCTATGTTTTAATCCACACAAGCATATATATATTGCAGAGCATAATTGTTTATAGGATTTGACTGGAATAAAAGAAATCTGAGCTTATTTGAGGACCTTGATGCACACTATATATGCATGATCTCGGGATACTTCAGAGCCAGTCACTTACATTCCTGTGCAGATGAGGAGGAATCTTACTCATGCCCATAGTCCCTTCTTTCCACTTTCTTTACACACAGATTACATTATTCACAAACATATCTATCAGCATCATCAGCCATGCATTCCATACAACTCAGATCACCAAGTATAAAATGGGGTAATGACACTTTTCCCTTTATGTATCTGTATGTCCCCACCCTTTGTCTTGATCAGATCAGATTATGTCTGGGTGACCTCTCTTAGTCTATAACTGTAGAGGACCTAGCACAAAAGTAACCCAAATTTAGTTGGCGTATGACATTCTAATGGTAGTACGAGTAGCCTGAGAAAAACTTTCTGTTTGACTAGCCCATCTTTGTAAAACACTCTAAAATCAGAGGGGCTTTTCCTTGCCATATCTAGTTTAAAGCATTTGCATAACCTATGATCATGCAAAATGGAAGTGAATAAACTGGATCTTTTCCATTTCCTTGAAGTCCCAAGAAACAGAAGAGGAGAAGTAGGATTCTCTATCCTTTACGCTGCAGAAAAGGAAGGGAAGAGGAAAATACAGAAAACTTCTTGACTGACTGTCAGATGCCAGGAATCTTTAAAGAAGATTTTATCTCCTGGTTTACTGAAGATCTCTATGCTCAGAGCTGCAACAAGCTGAACATTCTATGCACAATGTATAGCAATGAACTTAAAGGTTTTGCAAGTGAGCGACAGAGAAATAAACACAGTCACTTAACAGCTTCTGACATGTCTGGGTGAAGCAAATCATGCTTCCAGATGAAATTCATCTTTGAATAACCTACTTATCCTTGGCAGAAATTTCCACGTTTGGCAACAGCATAATTTCAGTGTCTACATAGAGGCTGGATGCTAGGGGCTCAGCCAGGAATTAGAAGACAGAAATGAATAATGTTCTGGTACTCACTAACACTCATGATAGCCAATGAACTGAGGCTGGTGCATCTCTTAGACTAATCACATGTGCTATGGCTGAATTAGAGAATAGGCATGGTAACCCTTGTAAAATATGAAGTTGCGGGTCCAAGTGAGAACAGTCATATAAACCCCTGTTGCTCAAAATGTGTGAGCCAGGGAGGCCAGGAGGACTGGTGTTATGATGGTATGGACAGGCCATGCAGAAAACAAAAACTAAGGAATACATGTGGTAACACTTTAGTACAGTTACAAGTCTTTTAGGTTTGTAGTGATCTGAGGTGATCTCAGAACTTCTTTTTTTCTTATAAATTTAAAACACGTCTGGAGAGAGCAATGATTTTTGCTCTGCTACAGCAGTTCCTAGACCCATTTATGAAAAGCATGGATTTTAATAACTGTCTTCTTTTTGGTTTCATCTCAACAGTTTAGTGATTCTTCTCCACAAGGTGGCAGAAAGACCACACAGTTGACCAAATAAATGGTTCTAACCAACCTCTTGTCACAGAATTGCTGCTTTAAAATCCTACCACCCAAGTGAAATAAATCCTCAAACAATTAAGTCTATGTTAATTGGAACAGTGCAATATATCCATATGATATAACAAAGGTTTAAGGAAGAAGATTACAAACAGAAGAGATTAAACTGCTTAGTCATCATGACCTACTCAAACATTATTATGCAAATGGCAGCTTTGCACAAATGCCGTCCAGTCATACCTTGGTTATCGGAATGGATATGAAAGCAATTTGGATAAGAAAGAGGATCATATTTTAATACAAATGAAACCAGCCTGGAGGGCAATAATCTCACGTTGAATGAGTTTTAAGATAATAAATCTTCAGAAAAAGCAGCTCAGGATAAAGTGGCTTTTAAAATACCAGTTTCAAGATGGGTACCCGAGGACACAGGGCTTGGCCCTGCAGAAGGACCCTCGGCCCCAAATCACAAAGGGCTGTGCCTCTGGCCATGAAATGCGGTAACATTCACGCTTCCATCGAACAGGAGCATCAGCCCCTGGGGAGCAGGGCCAGCCTGGCAGGAGGACACTGGGGGCTGAGCCCAAAGCCCCGCTGCCTGGCCATGGCTCTGCTGTCCTCCACAGGCTCCTGCCTTACAGGGACGTTGTAGGTCCCTTTTCCAAGCTAGAGATTATGCTTCTGTTCCTCTCCTACATTTTCCTAAACTGGCTTTAACTAATCACTGAGATTCAGAAGGGAAGCAATTCTTGTCCAACACCATACTTTTTGATCCCTCCTCCCAGATTATCTCTTCCAGTGTCCATTTGATCCTACTTTTTTACTGCAGATAGAAAGACATGCTGCATGTACATAAGAATACATCTCTACTTTTATACCAGATCCTCCTAGGTTCATCTACACCTCCAATCAATAAATTGCAATTTCTCCCTTGAGGATCAGCAGTAGGAATAATCCTCACACCCTTCAGAAAGGCTTCCAGCCCTGGCATACCATATGAGAAACTGGCCTTTTAAGAGGCTTAAAAAATAACAATTTATGAAATATCTTTTAGTGGAACTGGCTGCTGTAGTTATTTCAGAGTAAAATAAGAACCAAAAGATAAACAGAAGTCAGGGCAAAAGCCAGTTAAAATGGATAGAAGCGTTAAAGCCAAGTATACAGCAGTGATGGCAGTAAACACAGTCGTGTGTTGAGAAGGCCTGACATGACCTTGTCTCAATGACAAACATCCTCTTCAACTTGTGAAAATGTGTTCGTGCTGAAAAATTATTCCAAAGTCTGTTGAAGCCAGAAAATCAAATTAAGAAAGCATTTTAAAATCAGCTTAAAGTGATTAAAATTTTTGTGAAGTGTAAAAAAAGGGATTTTTAAATCACTTTCGACTGTCAGGAAGAAAGCACGTCATCTGGCTGAATGTGTTGCCCACACGCAAACAGAACAGCTATAAGAAGCTGGGCTGCTCTTACGCAACAGCTTCGATGTCCACCATAGTGCCACAAAGACAGCAGCCTCCGCAGTGCCACCCCTCCCTCCTGCTCTGGCCCTAGGGAAACAGGTTTGTAAGAAATTGGCCTTTTTTGTGCAAATCCATCAGGCTTGCAGAGGTGCCTCAGTTTCATCTCTGTCCCATCCACATGGTGCTAGCCCTCCAACCTAACAAGTTGGACTTCCCTGCTTTTCCCCATCTTCTACAATCAGGTGAGCCAGACTCAAGTTTAAAAAATTAATTCACTGAAATACATTAACATGTTTGGGATGCCACAAGCAAACTTTTTAGTATCTTTTATTGGATTTTGGATTTTCAATTTAAAGCAGCCAGAGTCTCCAAGGTAATTTAGTGGAGTTTAAGAATAGCTCCTGTTTATACCAGTGGGACTGTGCATCTACAGAGATATTGCCCTACATCTGAGAAAAGCCAGGGCATTTAACAAGATTCTGCTCACAGAAAAACATATTTCAAGTTCTTCTAATTCATATATGAAAAAGATGAATCTTATTCATGACCTAAGCTAGGAAAAAGGTGGTTTTGCAGCTGAAATTCAGGAGATGGGGATTTGTCACCCTGACAGTTCACAGGTTCTCTGTGTGGCCTCAGGTGACTTGAATATCTGCTCTCACCTGGGAAATGATGGAGGCAGTGTGCCACATCTGCTTCATCTCTGTCTTTCTGATTCACTTACATCATCTTCTTTTTAGGACAGGAACAAATGCCAAGGGCTTGTTTTATCTTAACAGAAGAAGACTAATAAAGTAAACATCAACCAAATGCCCTTCCATGCTTACACTAAACTATTCACGGCACCAGAGGAGAGAGGAAACAAGAGCACAGGAGGCCCTGCACAGATTGTTGAGTGGGGGACCTTCTGCTTTTCTACTTTTACCCTGATCCCCAAGAAATTTTGTATCAGAGCCAAGAAGGAAGTCTATCAGACTAGGCCAAATATACTCTCTCCATGAAGACTCCATCTCTAAAGTACGCTGGATCTGTGTTTTCAAGTCCAGACAAACAGAGTCACTACTGATTTCCCTAGTCTATATTGCAAATTCTCCCCTTGATAAGCACCCCCATGCTATACCAGCTGGATGTTTGTTCTGGCTGACAACTGCAGGAATAAAGGAAACAAAGCAGTACATTGGTTTTTATGTCCTTCTGCTGAGATCTTGCAGTCTTCTAAAGCTGCCTGGTTTTGGTGCTAAATACTTGAGTTACCCACTGAGAACAGCCTGCTTTATTCCCTGGAAGAGTAAGCCAGAGGAAACCCTGCAAATGGTTCCCAGTTTGCAGCAAGGGGGGTTTCACTATATAAGGGATAATCTACTCTGCAAAGCTACTTGTAATAGTTAATGGGTATCAGGGTGGTACAGAGAAAGTTATGACCAAATGGGCTTAGCTAAAATGAAGATCATAGAATGTCTTAGGTTGGAAGGAACTTTAGAGATCATCTAATCCAACCTCCCTGTCATGGACAGGGATAACCTCAACTAGACCAGTTTGCTCAAGGCCTCATCCAACCTTGCCTTGAACATCTCCTCGGAGGGGGCATCCACAGCCCCTCTGGGCAATCTATTCCAGAGTCTTGCCACCCTCGTACTGAAGAATTTCTTCTTAAGATCCAACCTAAATCTATTCTCCTTCAGTTTAAATCCATTTCCCCTTGTTCTATCACTGGACACTCTTGTAAAAAGTCCCTCTCCAGCCTTCCTGTAGGTTCCCTTCAGGTATTGGAAGGTATTTATAAGGTTCCCCCCAGCATCTTCTCCAGACCAAACCAACCCAGCTCCCGCAGCCTGTCCTCATAGCAGAGGTGATCCAGCCCCTGGATCATCTTTGTGGCCCCCCT
>NW_009707316.1:0-5828 GCF_000703405.1 Apaloderma vittatum | reverse complement strand
AGAATCACCTCTCTTGATCTGCTGGCCACGTCCTCTTGATGCATTCCAGGATACAGCTGGCTTTGCGGGCTGCATGAGCGCCCTGCCGGCTCATGTTGAGCTTCTCGTCTATCAACACTCCTAAATCCTTCTCTTCAGGGCTACTTTCAACCTACTCTGTGCCCAGTTTGTATTTGTGCCTGGGATTAGCCCGACCCAGGTGCAGGACCTTGCACTTTGACTTGTGGAACCTCATGCAGTTTGCACTGGCCCATTTCTCAAGCCTGTCAAGATGCCTCTGGATGGCATCTCTTCCCTCAAGTGAGCCCACCACGTAGCCTGGTGTCATTGGCAAACTTGCTGAGGGTGCCCTCAATGCCACTGTCCATGTCGCAATAAGCACTACACAGAAGGAAGGCGCTTTGCTACCAAGCTAAACCACCACAGATCTGATACAGCC
The DNA here is from genome assembly GCF_000703405.1 of Apaloderma vittatum. Taxonomy (NCBI): domain Eukaryota; kingdom Metazoa; phylum Chordata; class Aves; order Trogoniformes; family Trogonidae; genus Apaloderma; species Apaloderma vittatum. The sequence continues at coordinate 5,389 of NW_009707316.1, read as the reverse complement.
ATGGCTCATCACATTCACACAGCCGTAACTGCCTTGCCCACCCTCCGCAAAACTGAGGTCAGCTTTTTTAAGATCTCTTGCCTAGCAGCTATCATTTCACATCATACCTAAATAAATAGGAAAAAGTTCTAAAAGCAATTCAGTCAGGAACCTCCCTTGCAGATGTTTTTTTCTGTGGCATCTTCACAGATAATTTATCCCAAATTAACCTGTTTAATTAAGTGTAGCAGAGACAGCATTGCTACATCTTTCTTATTCTCATTATCTGAAGTGCAATCAAATCCGCAATTCTTTAAAAGAAAGTCCCAACTCCGTCATAATATGCGACAAATCTGATCAATTGTCTAAAAATATGAAAGCATTTATAACACTGTATATTCATTTGCTGAGAATACTGGAGGGGGAAAAAAAAGGAAGAAATTAATGCAACCAGGAATTTAGCAAATTCTATAAAAAACACAGGAAGAAAATTTGCTCGCTGTCAGATCCTCAGTCAGTTAAGCTCTAATTGCACTGTAGTTTAAGATGGAAATGACTTACAGAGCTCATCAAATTTATGCCACTGCAAGGGCTGTCACAGAAGATGTATCAGATAGTAAGCTGAGGACACATTTGTTCTTAGCAAAATGGCCAAGAAAAAAAACGTATCTTCTTCCTACATCCATCGGCTGAGGCGAGAACACATAACTGGTTTAGAAGATAAGGCAATAACTAATTCAGTCATGTGGAAAGAGCTGCCATGAAATCCCTCCCACCACCCACAACATTTTTCCACCCACATTGTTTGTGCTGCTGCACAATCTCCATCTAAACTTTAGGAAACTGAAATTCATCTCCTGGCAATCCTAATGCTTTGTTATTTCAACCCACGATTCTTTGCTTCGTTGGCGGCATAATATGTTAACGACAATGAAATCACTGCAAGACCTTCAGATGTCCACAGCAGCAGTCGCTTGAAAAGGAATCTATCCTTATTAGTGGAGGAAGGATTTTCGGTCAATAACTGTCAGCTGTACATTTTCTTAAACATGCTGTCAATCGGATTTCTCTCCTTCCTTGTATCAGTCAAATGCTTCTCATACTCAGAAATGTGAGAGCCATTTAGTCACTCCATGCATCTGTTTCGATTTTAATTTCTCTAGTGAGAACACCAACAAGGAGACTAACATTGACTGTGATTTTTCTGTTATCTGTATATGCATGTAGTAGAAATTGTATTGAGACCACAAACTCATTTCACATTCTGTAGGTCACTGAACAGCTGCTGGTAATGATTTTTGCTCACTAATGACCCAGGTTATATTTGAATCAGTGCCCTAGAGGTGAAAAACTCTGTATTCCATTACTGATCCCCCGAGTCATAAAATCCCTTGATAATTTTTTTTCTAGGTGCCTTTTCCAGTGTTGTTATTTATCATCTTATAAAAAGTGCATGTTCATCAAGCTTTGGAAAAATGCATAATTAAAAGCTTCACATATAAAAGGTGTAAGCATTTGCATTAAATGACACTCAAAATGTGGCAATATGATGGAATCAACACTGCATAACAGTCAAAGGAGTCAGAAGTAAGAGGCTTGCTATCCATTGAAAGGAAATATTCTGTCAGGAGAATAGAACTGTATAACCGAACATATGAACAAGACATTATTTCTGGCATAGTCAAAAAGCTGTAGTAAATGAATTATAACCTTGGCTTTTAGTCCCATCCTTAGGTAATACTCCAGCATATATTACTCACACATTTAAGCTAACATGGTCATTTCTACAGGGGAAGTGTACTTACTCTAGTAAGATATTATACTTATCATTTGCCACATCATGAGCTCCCATGTGTTAGATACACAGTTCTCCAGCTCCCAGGGTGGGATTAATTACGAGAAAAACTCAGGCTCTTAGGACAAAAACCAAACCAAAACAAAAACAAACAAATCAAAAAATCTGTATGGTGAATCTTCAAAACACAGACTTATGTAACAAAAGTAGTAAGGGGTTAAAAAGACAGGGCTAAGTGCTTTTGGTGGCTCAATATACCAGTGCTTTTCAAATATCAGATTATTCCTACCTGCTGTGCTTAGCTTCAAAACTCAGCACTGCCACAGGAAAAAAAAAAAAATCTGTTTGCTTTTTCATCCGTGTACCACATGGCTTTCACTTTCATCAAAACACAGCAAAAGTGTCACAGGGGAATCATTCCCGTGGCTGCGCTAGCACTTCTGATCTTTGACCTCCACTGGAAATGGATTCCAGGCACACTTCTGCCTGACGAGTGAACCATGTAAAATCTTGATGAGGTGTGTGTTTTGTTTTGTTTGATTAGCAAGCCCTAAAATCCAGGGAAAGCTTTGTCTGACAAAAACAACAAAAAAAAGCGCCCACTTTCTTCCTCCATGCTTTGCTTTTGCAAATTTACTGACCTAGAACAGCAAACGCTGTCTGCTACATAGGTAAAAAGCACATTAGTACATCAAAGTGGCGTTTTAGCAAGACACAAAGGGCAACAGCTACGCGTGCAGACCTTGTGGCAAAAGAGGAAGGCTTAGAGCCATGACGTCATAAATCTCAGCAAGCCCCGCAATGCACTGAACGTGTACGCACAGCATTATGAATCTGCTCCCTGGAGGAAAAACCTTGGGAGCAGGAGGAAAGAAAAGATTATTTTTAGCTAAGGGAACCCTTTGTCTTACAGCATTAAAAATCCTTGAGTTGGCTTCTCACAATAGCAGCCTTGTGCAGTGCTCTACTTTTAACTCATGGAGTGCTGTAAAACCTAACAATTACAGAGCAAAGTGCTGCCTTCTGAACTTGCCTGTTTGTTTTTTACTCAATGTCATTCTGGCTTCCATTTGAATTTTGCACATATCAAAGCTTCTGATTTCAGCTGGGGAATTCAAAGCTCTTGTTCTTACCCATTAACAAGTTACACATTTTCATATGCAACACAGACCTAAGCAATAGGAGCAATAAGGATCATTTATTAGCCTGGTAGGTTTAAAATATAATACCTAAAATTAAACTGGAAGTCCATTCCTATTTGAACATTTTATCTAGTGAGACACAGATCAGCCATCTCCTCTAAATGCCAAAGAAATTTGATTCTACGACCATTAATAATCCCAGATGTCAGCCATAGACAACATTTTCATCAATCATTGCATTAAAGCACTGACCAAAAGACATACCTATAAAAGAAGAAAACACACTTCCCACTACCTTAATGTCTTTAATGTGTTTTCAAGATTTTCAGCCATTTTGCTGAAGGCTACTTTTAGTAAAGTGAAGAGACAACTGCATGTACATATCAGCTGCAAAAAAAATGATTTTGTTTCGTGAAGAAAAAGAAGTCTTAGAACCCATTTTAGCTGCATCCCAGATACTCCCAAGTAATGTAGCACATTTTGTAGTGTACCCAGCTGTTTGCTATGGCTGATTTGGATCAACTTGGACCTGACCTCTAGTACACGTGGAAGAGCTGTAACTGCCTACTCTTGCTCCATGTGCAGTTCTGTTAAATGGTATAACAGGAGTATGTCTACATTACACAAATGAAACCTGATGTGAGCTACTCAAGCTGCCTCTAAAAGCATTAATTCAAGTACCAGGAGCAAGACAGACACATCAATGCAGTATTAGTCTGACTAATAATCAGGGCTAGCTAGTCTATATAGCAGCTCATGCTAATGAATTTCAATGAAAATGGGCTAAATCTAATTACTTAACAGTTTTTCTGGTTAAAAGCACATACACAAAATGTTGCTATGAATTTGCCGGTCTAGAGTAACTGTCCACACATTTAACTTTTCAGTACACTTCATACCAGTTTCCCTCCCCAACCTTTCTCCTAGAACAGGCCTTCTGACCAGCTGTTTGATCAAAGACCAAAGGAAGACTATGTGGAACTGCCATGGGAGATCCTTTTTGTTAAGACACAGCTGCTGAAAAGGGAAAAAACGTGAACATGTGCTACTAACACCACACCATAGTTGTTCTGTACATTACTGACTTCTGCTGAGGGCAAGCTTTTAAAAATAGAAGTACAAGATAATAGATGTGGCAATTAGAGTAACTCTGGTGGGGAAAGAGGAAAGAAGTATTTGCCACCATTCCTCTATCAAAAACCCTCCTCCGTGCCAGCCCACATCATTGGGCAGCTCTTGGAAATCAGATGTCCCCAGTGAACTAGCTAGAGGCACAGATTATTCATCACATACCTGTCCCAAACAAATGATGGCACTCCAGGACTCACCACAGAGAGCGTCTCTCCACCAGCAGTGAGTTTGCTGCATGGAAATTCAGCCTCTGCTCCCATTTCTATAGGTATTGTTGTTCCAGATAAACAAACTAAATGGTACACAACTTGAAAGCCTGGTGCTGCTCCAACTTTGTTTGCTACTTGCTTCAAACATAGAAGAAATTGAAATGATGCATAGCCATTCGAAGACTTGCCTGTCAGAAAAGTGCTTCAGAACATACAGCGTTGCCATTTTCATAAGGAAATTTGGTCATGGTTATTTCAGGAAACAAGCAGATCTTTATATGTAGTATACCCATCCTCTCTATCCCTGAACAACAGTGCATATAAGAATTCCTAGCCTTAGTCATAGTTGGTAATTACCACTAGGAGTTTGAAATGCTAATAAATAGTTGCCAAACGTGTTTTAATTTCCTAGCACACACAGTAGATAATGTATATTGCTTACTGACATCTGATACCGTGTATGTGCTAATTTACTGGAATCTACAGGAACCACAAGAAACTAAATATAGTATACACAAGAATGTCCTAACTCAAATCTTACAGTCTCATCCTTCACAGGAAAAGCATCAGAGATCTGCTAATAACTTGAATTTTATCAGTGGCTTAATGAGGTATAGTCTTGATCCTTTTAGTAAGCGAGACAGCAAATTCAAATGTTTCTAAAAATACAGATATACCAATTCATTGTGACCAAGCACTTTCTTGGCATTCAGTTCAAACAACACTACTAATGAAGCATGATAATCCTTGATGGTACAGGATGTTTAAGCATTTAATTAATAATAACAGGCAAAGACTAATCAAGGGTTATAGAGAAAGTGCTATAAACTGGTCTAAGAAAGATGAATCACATAACAATTGCTTCAAAACAAATCCTACCCTGATTGCCAATAACTAGACTTGAATAGGTAGACTCTAGTGCCTGTAAACAGACTTTAGAGTGGAAGTAGTTACCATGGGGAAAGCAGTGACGACCTTTCACAAAAAACCAAAATTTCCTCAAAGAATAAGTTCAGTTATGTAAAAATTTTAGTTTCTGACAAGGAATCTGCAATCACACATAATGCAGATCAACAGAAAGGTCAAGGATTACTGCATCCAGGATTTATTTTTTATATATATATATATATATA
>NW_009707315.1:0-1588 GCF_000703405.1 Apaloderma vittatum | reverse complement strand
GAGATGATCTTACTACATACCACTGGGAAAGGACCAGAAGCATATTAACCTGGCAGAGGTACTGTATTTTTTATGAAATATCCAGCAGACCAGCACAGAGCCTGAGCTCCTGGAGAGAAATGAGACATGCAAAGGGCAAGGCCTGACAGCTGTCCCTGAAAAACAAGAGGCAGGAGCTCCCTGCTGAGGAGATGGGGGAGAAGAGGTAAAGACAGGGCCTCATCCAACCTGGCCTTGAACATCTCCAGGGAGGGGACATCCACAACCTCTCTGGGCAATCTATCCCAGAGTCTTGCCACCCTCGTACTGAAGAATTTTTGGGGGGCCCAGTGCCATCTCAGGCTATTCCAAAAAGTGAAAATGAGTGCTACTGGCAAATTGATTTTTCTTCACAGGTACTTTTGCCCTTGTATGCATCCACTATTTCAAAAAAACTCAAGCAGTTTCTCTCTGAAGCATTGATTTTTAATCTTATTTGCCCTTCATGTTTGATTTAACTAAGGAGAAGGAGCTCTTGTAAGAGTTTGCAACTGTTAGCATGTGCTGTACTTACTGTAATCCATCCCCTGTGTATCTGAACTATAAACACAAGGCTTTCCAGAGAGCTGCTGGGAAACCTCCGGAGACCAATAAAGAGCTGAGCTGCATTTTCCAAAATTATCCACTAGAGGGTACTCAATGACCTTCCAGTGAAGGCAGGTTTGCAGTTTAGCGACCAAGAAAGCCAAAACAGAACGTCCTCGGGAGTTGCATTCCAGTGAAGGCAGGTTTGCAGTTTAGCGACTAAGAAAGCCAAAACAAAATGTCCTCGGGACTGCGTTACCAATAGCAGAGCGCAATACAGGACCAGAAAGCCCAGAAAGGGGGATTTTAGGAGAAAGAAATGTCGGACTAGCTTAAATACAGCAGGAACACCTCTGTACCGTAGCTCCAGCCACCCTAAGCTGCCACATGGAAGCAGGACAGTGGGAAATGGGGGGTCGGTGGCCCTTTCCCGGGGAGCGCAGTGGGGACCGTGAGCCCGTGTCCCACCTCAACTGTGGGACGGGAGGGTGGGCTAGGAGTCCAGTTCGTACCCCTACTTCACTGGGATTTCTTCCTTCTTTTCCTGCTTTTGTTGTCTGACCCGCAAGGAGAGAAGCTTCGGGGGTGATCTCCATGCAGCTTGTTTGACACAACTGAGATTTTGTGAAGAAAAGCTGCACTGTTTTTATACCACTGACAGTTGATCTGAGATACTGCCGTTTAACAAAAAAACTTGTAAAACCACAGTAATTGCTATTCCACAGCAATTTATTTTTATTGTGCTAATCACTTGTGATCGTTTTAAATGGGCAGCTGATGACTGTTCTTTGTACGCAAGCTAGAAAATGAGATCATTTTACCATGCAGGTAAGTCACAAAAGTCCACAGAGGCTTTGTAAACCTGGCAAATCCCCTGTAAACATGGCAAATCCCCTGGTCACAAATTTCTGTTCATATTATTATTATTATTATTCCAGCTTTTTATTTCCCTATTAAATGGTACAAAGGGTGTGTAAAATGCTAGGCATCGTATCAGAAAGGCTGGCCCCGAAAGGATGTGCCA
>NW_009707314.1:5718-6139 GCF_000703405.1 Apaloderma vittatum | reverse complement strand
ATCAATGCATGAGGGTATTTTTCTCTAATAGGTTTCAGAGCAGAACCGATCAAAAATTGACATACAGTTGGAGTATTTTTCACTCCTTGAGGCAAGACAATTCATTCATACGTATCCGTTGGCTCACTATTGTTAACCCTTGGGACTAAAAATGCAAAATATTTGCAGTCATCATGGTGTAACAAAATTGTAAAAAAGCAGTCTTTCAGATCAAGCATTTAACACAGCCAGTCTTCAGGGATTGCTACTGGATTAGAGGCTCCAGGTTGTAAGGCCTCCATATTAGCCATGACTGAGTTAACAGCTCTGAGGGCCTGTAATAAGCACCATGTACCTGATTTTTCAGGTATCACAAATATAGATGTATTCCAAGGGCTAGCAGAAGGACAAATATGACCCCCCTGCAGTTGTTCTTGAACCC
>NW_009707314.1:4618-5246 GCF_000703405.1 Apaloderma vittatum | reverse complement strand
AAACCCTGGGATCCTCGCTCCTTCTGAGCATAGAGTAAATTGCTCGTTAAGTCAGGTATAGGCACTAGCTGCACAATTTACTGTCCCTTTGGTATAAAACAAGGTGGTGATGATGTCCTCACCATTATTTTCACATTTCCTTTATAATCTTTAACAATTAGACCTAGTAGTACAAAAAGACCCATTTTTGATACTGAGCATCGCCCCAGCAACACAGCATGCGTTTCAAATAATGCCAATGGTCCATTGCAATTAGAGGATATTAAAGTAACTGACTTATCCTCTAAGGTAACTGATTTATTCATTTCTATGTCCAAGCCGGTGCTCCCTGCTGTGGCTCGGCTGAAGGCAAAGTCTGTAAGTCCTCTCTCGTTTCCACTGAGAGAACCCTATTGGATTTCACGGCACCGGGTTTCATGCCCCACCTCCCGTTTCCTGACTGAAGCAAAGTATCACCGTGAGTACCAAATTTAGATCGACATTGAATTGCCCAATGAAACCCCTTTTTGCATTTAGGGCACACTTTACCTGGTTTTCTCATTATTCATGCTGGCCCCTTCATAGGGCAATTTTTTCATTATGTGACCCTCTTGTCCACATGTAAAACATTTAACACTTGCTTTATTTA
>NW_009707314.1:3307-4096 GCF_000703405.1 Apaloderma vittatum | reverse complement strand
ACTTTATATCACCTTCCAATCATGAGGAACCATAAGAAAAGCCTCTTTCATTGTCTCTATTAAATTTTCAGTATTAAGATGATTGAATACCCGCTTCAACAACTGTACGCCACAATTCTTTCAGCATGCTATAAGAAATCTGTTGATGTTCTGGTGCCTGAGTCCTGTCTGGCCACGTATGCATAACTACTGGCATAGCTTTAACTACCTGAGGAAAAAAAGTCAGTGTTAAGGAAACCACGCTCATCACCATCAGCTAAAACATTCGTCAGGGAAATCCTAGTAATAGGAGACGGCACTGGACGAACCTGTGGAAAAGATAAGGGAGGGGGTGCATAGGGTGCAGGTGGATAATTGAGTGGAACAAGAGAGTTCGTCTGACTTCTATTTTGACACAGCGGCGAGCCAGATTTTTTCAGCTCCCCCGAAGTAATAAAACCATCCCTGAGCAGTAGGTGCAGGTGCCGCCATGGCTCTAATCAGTGTGAGTGGAGGCTGGAGGTTGGATCTTCGCCAGGACCAACATCAAAGGAACTGTCGTCCTCCTCCAGATGCCCAGCTGCATCCAGATGCGCAATTCCCTCATAGCTACTCCTCAATCCTTTTTATAAATCGTTGAGATTAATCAGGCTAGTTTGTATCGCAGTTTCAGTTTGAGAGGACAAAACCTTCACATAACTCGTTTGAATTGCAGTCTCTTTCTGCAGCATAGGTTCTAAGTCAATTAAATCATTAGTGAGCTCAGTAGCATCAGAATTTTCACCAGTATCTGCCGAATTGCCTGTGGTG
>NW_009707314.1:0-3247 GCF_000703405.1 Apaloderma vittatum | reverse complement strand
TTTCAATAACCAGTCTCCACACAGTGGAAAAGCAACCCGCTTCCCTGGATCTGGACCTTATTTCGTCCTATCTTCTCCCACGTAGCCACTGCAAAGGCTTCACCATAAGAAGGGAGCAAATCCTTTCCCCTTGCCCACAGCAAAAGGGACTTCAGTGTAGCCAAGTCGTAACTTAAGCCTCTCATAGAGAGCATGCGTTGGAGGAGCTTAACCTCTTGCTGCCTCTTCTGTGGACAGTGTGAACCCCGTCTCCGCCCCGGCCGCTCGCTTGATCAGGGCGAGATTCCCCTGGGATATTCCCCCAAAAAAATTTTGCTAGCTAGACTTATCAAGTGCCAGGGCAGCACTCGCTTCCGGATGGCTTCCGCCTCCTCTTCCCGTCGGTCTTGTCGAAGTGCTCAACGCCAATCTGAGGGCCCCACGTTGGGCGCCACTTGTTGATGCAGAAGTCACGGACACCACTGACGATCAATGTGATCAAGCAAATGCTACTTTATTAACGGACTAACGCGGTTAATATACAGTTCACAACGTCCTTCTTTTCTAAATGCTCTATATTGATTGGCTGTTAACAACAAGCACATGCAGTCCATGCTCCTGTTCATGCGCTGTTTTCCTTTTGCTGATTCGCTCTTCGCTGCTGATCACGCTCCTGTTTCTCCCCACCTGCAGCCTGGGTTTGTTTCTGTTTTCAGTCACATACACCAGTCACAGCTCCTTGGTTTTGCTTGCTTCAGCATGTTCTCACAGCTAGTGACCTTCACAATGTCCTTCACAAACTCTTGTCAAGTGAGGCCTAAAACTTGTCTAAAAACAGGCTGCCTGGCTTGTTCAAAACATGTCCGCTGTTCTCTAAATATCCCACAATCTCACACAAAATATCCTTGACTGAAGTCACAAAATTCAAGCCTGAGTTGAGCTGCCCTCATTTTGGAACCTAATTTAAAAACAAGGAATGTTTAGGTTTGCTCCCCGAGAGAAGGTGGCAGGAAGGAAACCTGGTGCTGATCTGTATCTATCCTGGATTGCCTTTCCACAGAAGCACGAACATTAAGGATCTGAGCTATCTCACACAAAATAGCCTTCATTAAATTAACAAAATTTAAGCCTCAGCTGAGCTGCCTAATTTTGGAGCTTAGCTACAGAAACAGCTTGAGCATTTGCTCAAGCAGAGAAGTTGGCAGGAAGTAAAGCTGGTGCTGGTCTGCATCTATCCTGGATTGCATTCCACAAAACCATGGACAATGGGGATCTGGTCAATCTCACACAAAATATCCTTTACTAAACAAAAAATAATCTACCCTGAGCTGAGTTGTCTAATTTTGGAACTTAGCTTCAAAATATTGAACGTCCAGCTTTTGCTGCCACAGAGAAGGTGGCAGAAAGGGAAAACTGGTGCTGATCTGCATCTATCCTGGACTATCCGTCCACAGAACCACTAACATTAAGGACCTGAGTTATCTCACCCAGACTATACTTCACTTAAGACATCAAAATAAAGACTGAGTTGAGTTCCCCAATTTTGGAGTCTAGCTTCGAAACAGCAAACATCCAGCATTTGCTCCACACAGAAGCTGTAAGCAAGGAATTCTAGTGCAGGCCTGAACTTCTCTTCACAGCCTTTCCACAGATTCACTAACATCAGGGATCTGAGCTATCTCACCCAAACTATCCTTCATTGTAGATAGCATATACTAGATGGATAGGAGCTCCCTAATTTTGGAGCCTAGCTTCAACAGAATTATTACCTCTCTATTAATCCAACAGAAATTTGGTGTCACAGACAGGATTGCCGTGGATAAACTGCTGCAAAAATGTAATTGTGCCTCCTCCCAGATCAGGACGAAGTGGGCTCAAAAATTTTGGAGGGATAAAAAGAAAGTGGTAGAATGTGTTGAGACATATCAAACTGCCAAAAAGATTGGTGCAGTGTTAAGAAGTGAAGGAAACCTCTGCTCCCAAGCAAATTTCTGGTGTAGAATATACGACTTTGAGACTGGAAAATGAGGTGCTGAGGTCATCATTAGCATCTGAAAGGAAGACAGGGAAATCACTAGGAACCCAAGTCGATAAACTCGTGAGTGAGAATGATAAACCTGTGAGTGAAAATAATCATCTTAAACACATGTTAGAAAGGGTTAATCAGCTGTTGGATAAAATGCAACCTTCCACTCCAGTTACACAGATTCGTAAATTAATGTGTAGTCCAGACTCTGAAATTTGGAGTGGAGATACTTGTTTTAATAGTGATGATAATGAGATTGAAGGGACCCCTGATTCTGAACCTCTGTTGATCCCCTTACAACCTCTGGTTAAAACTGAGGCTGCTGTTGATAATGATGAGGTCCACACTACTGTGTGTACAATCCTGTGTTTGCCCTCAGAGTTGGTAAAAATACAGGAGAATCAGAAGTTGAGTATATGCAGTGAGTTTCTTTTGAGGGGGCAGACCAATTACATTAAGTGAGAAAGAAGCAGGAGCTTTAGGGGATTAGGAATATTTTTAAAACTCCACACCAGGAGGTCATAATCATTCCTTAATCACACGAGCTGCCTATTGGGCTGGGGATCCTCCTGTTATTAAATCCTCAGAATTTTCTGATTTGGCTGCATCCATGCAAAAAGCAGTCTGCATACAAGCAACATATGAGAGGGGACAGCACCAAGTACTAATTTACAAGCCAAACCCCAGCTGATGCCCTCCCTGGGAGTCTGAACCCTCCTGAAGATGACCCGATATAAATCCGCAATCTGGGAAACAAAAAAAACATTAGCATTGGGGGTACCCTGGTCAACACTGCACAGACTGCCACCCCATCATGTCCAAAAACTCATGGAATTGCTAAAGGGGAAAATTAAGAGCCTGGGAGAAGTGCAGGCAATCTCTCTCCACAGACGAATGCAGTTAACTCCTTTGCACCTTTGCAAGAGAACCAAAGAGGCTAAATTGATGGAGGGTGTATTGGGTTGGCCCAGCCGGATTTTGGTGGCGGCAGGGGGGAAGCTTCAGGGTGGCTTCTGCAAGAAGCTGCTAGAAGCTTCCCGAGGTTGATAGAGCCAGCCGGCTCCAAAGAGGGACCCACCGCTGCACCAAGGCTGAGCCTATCAGTAAAGTGATAGAAGAGGAACGCCTCTGTGATAACATATTTAAGAATGGGGAAAAATAACTGTGCAACAGCTAGCACAGAGATGGAGGAGTGAGAACATGTTCACACACAGGTCAGTGAAGAAGGAGAGGGGGGAGGAT